>NW_006408649.1:555875-559533 GCF_000296735.1 Chrysochloris asiatica | reverse complement strand
AGATGCACAACAGAACAAAACACTGGCTAGTCTTGTGCCATCCTCACATAGTGACCAGATGCACAACAGAACAAAACACTGGCTAGTCTTGTGCCTGAACCTACTGCTGTTGCCACTATGCCAATGCATCTTGTTAGGAGTCTACTTCTTTTTCGCTGACTATCCACTTTAACAAGCATGGTCTCCAGGGACTAGTCCCTCTTGATAACATGTTCTAAGTATGAGAACTTGCCATCCTGGCTTTTAAGGAGCATTCTGACTGTACTTCTTCCAACACAGATTTGTTTGTTGTTCTGGCAGTCCATTGTACTTTTAATATTCTCCTCCAACACCACAACTCAAATGCATCTATGGTCTTCTTTTCATTAGCCAACTTTCACGCGCATATGAGGTGACTGGAAATAGCATGGCTTGGGTCAGGTGCATCCATCCTAGTTCTCAACTGATAACTTTCTATTGGATATATTAAAGAGAGTTTGTGCAGGAGATATGCCTAATGCAATATGTTGTTTGATTCTTGATTGCTACTTTCATGTGCATTGACTGTGAGTCCAAGTAAATTGAAGTCTTTGACAACTTCAATCTTTTCTCCATTTATCATGATGTTATTTATTGGTCCAGTGGCGAGGATTTTTGTTTTCTTTATATTGATGAAGGCTGCAGACTTTGATCTTCATCAGTAAGCATTTTAAGTCCTCATTGCTCCCAGCAAGCAAAGCTGTGTCATCTATCGCAGGTTGTTAATACATCTTCCTCTAAACTTCTTCACATGATTCGTTTTTTTTTTTGAAAAACTTATTCAATCTGCATGCTGTTGCTGTATCGTGAAAGAATACAACCTGGTACATACCCTTTCTGATTTTAAACCATTTAGTATTTCCTTGTTCAGTCTGAAAAGCTGAATTTTGGTCTATGTACTTGTTCCTCATGAGCACAATTCAGTGTTCTGGAATACCCCTTATTCGCAATGTTATCCAGTTTGTCATGACCCACAAAGTTTAAAGCCTTTGCATAAGCACACATCTTTCTGGTATTTTCTGCTTTCAGTCATGATTTCTCTGACATTAGCAATGATATTCATTGTTCCACATCCTCTTCTGAATCTGGTTTGAATATTTGGAAATTGGAAATTCCCTGTTGATGGATTAATGCAGCTGTTTCTGAATTATTTTCAGTAAAATTTTATTTTCATGTGATATTAATAATATTGTCTGATGATTACTACATCTCTCTTTGGAATGGGCACAAATGTGACTCTCTCCTAATTGGCTGGCCAAGTAGCTGTCTTCCAAATTGCTTTGCATAGATGATTGAGTGCCTCTTGCACTGACAGCATCAGTCTGCTGAAAGGTTCAGTTATTGTAGCCTGGCTTTTCACCAATGTCTTCAGTGCAACTTGGATTTCTTCCAGATGCCACCTCTTGAAATGGGTGAACGCTGACCATTGCTTTTTGGTACAGTGGCTCTGTGTATTCCTTCCATCTTCTTTTGATGCTGTCTGCATCATTCAATACTTCAATACACAGCCCATAGAATCTTTCAACATTACAAAAATCAAGGCTTGAATTTGTTCTTCAATCATTTCAGCTTGAAAAATGCTGAGTGGGTTCTTCCCTTTTGGTTTTCTAACTTCAGGTCTTTGCATATTTCATTATAATATTTGACTTTGGCTTCTGGAGCTACCCTTTGAAATTTTCTGTTCAGCTCTTTTACTTGATTTGTTCCATTAGGTTTAACATCCCTAACCTGGAGTGCAATTTCAAAGTCTCTTCTGACATACATTTTGGTCTTTTTATTCTTTCTTATCGTCTTAATGACCTTTTACTTTTTTACTATTTGATGTCATCCTGCAATTCTTCTGGTCTTGGGTTATTAGTGTCTCATTCATCAAATCTGTTCTTCAGATAATCTCTGAATTCAGGTGGGGTATGTTCAAGGGCATATTTTGGCTCTCGTGAACTTGTTCTCATTTTATTTAGCTTCAGCCTGAAGTTGCACATGGGTAATTGGTGGTCTGTTTCACAGTCTGCCCCTGGCCTGATATTAGCTAATGACATGGAGCTTCTCCACCATCTCTTCTTAAAGCTGCAGTCAATTTGGTTCCTATGTTCTGTATGATGAGGTCCATATGTATAGTCACATTTTAGGTTGTTTTAAAAATGCATTTGCAGTGAATAAGCTATTGGTCTTGAAAAATTCTGTCATGATGTCTATTTTGATCGCCTAGGCTATAGTCATATTCCAACCACGGATCCTTCCTCTTTCTTCGCAGTCTTTACATTTCAATTACTAGTAATTATCACTGCATGTTTACTGCATGTCTTGATCAATCAATACTGAAGAATTTGGTAGAATTTTTCAATTTCATTATCCGTGGCTTTAGTTGTTATTGTACAATGTGAATACATTGTATACCTCTAGTCACTGCTCTTCCTTGGGTATTATCCTATCACAGACGGCACACAAGATAATCTTGACATGTTCTTTTTGACAATGAACATGAGCCTCATATATACACAAATGCTAATTCACTTAGTTGAAGTGTAAGTGATTTGCACATGGATTCTGATTCAGAGGAAAACTGTGTCCCAAAGGGTTTTCAGGGACTGTGATGTGTCAGATGTAGATCCTCAGGCCTTTCATCTTAAGGGTCTCTGTGAAGATTGAGTGCTTTACCATTTCTGTCACCTAGGCCTACATATCGTATCTGTGTGTGTGTACAATGTGTATGTACACACATTCACACACAAACAGAATTCAAAGGAATGATCTCCCCACAGGTTTTCAGTAAGAATCACAGAACATGAATTCCTTAAAATAAAACTCATGCACAGCCTAATTCTACTATGTAAAGTTTAAAAAAATAATAATAATTAAAATTTCTTTCTGGTAACAAGACAACTAACAATTCAAGACAGTTTTAACTTGCACACCATTCCTCAAGGCAAGAAGACGCTGTGAATGATAGTTTCCATTGTCAGAGAAAATACGATTATGAGACTTAAGATGGTACCAGTAAACACTACTTCAAGCCACTGTATCACCTTAGTAGATAGATAACCAAACACACACAATGAGGAAAGAAAAACTCACATGATGTAGGAATAGCCTAGATACAAATTCCCAGTTGTAAGAAAACTAGTCTTACTAGAAAAAATTCATTGAGTAGTCTGGATTCTTTGATATTTTCTTACAGATATATTCACATATTGTTTCTTTAGAGAAACTATTTTGCTATTTGGTTTTATATTCTTAGCACCCAAACACAGAGTCTGGCTCATGGAAGGAGCTTAGTATTTGTGAAATAAGGAAATACATACTTCTTAGACACAACAGTAAAAGCTACTGTGGTCTTAGAATACTTCAAATAAAGTAGTTTACAGTAAACAACAGTGATTATATGTTTGAGAATGAAAACGCAAATTCATTTCTTTGAAGAGTAAACAACAGTAAATTCAAATGGACATACCTTAGCAACAGCTGTGATGTGCTCCAGTGCCAGAGCATGCAGAGTCTCATCTTGGCTTTCAAGGAGCAGTTTCAGGGATGGGAGTAGGAGGGACTGGTTAAGAAGCAGCAAGCACAGCTCCTTGACACCCTGAAACCAGAAGTTAAAGAATGTCAGTGAGAATGAAGGAACAAACAAGATGGCGGATCC
>NW_006408649.1:547316-552745 GCF_000296735.1 Chrysochloris asiatica | reverse complement strand
AAAAAAAGAATGTCAGTGAGAACATGAAGAAACGCGTCTAGTCACCGGTGCTGTTCTGACAGTATCTTTTCATAAATTCTTCTGTGAGTGTGTATAAAGTACACATAGGATCACAGTGAATATAGTGTTTGTGTGAGATATCTGCTTCAATCACTTCAGAGCAAATTACAAGCATCTTTCTAAGACATTAGACATTGCAAAACTGTCTCTAAAGGCTGCATTATCTCATTGTATGGGCATAGTATTTTAATCTGTTTTTCCTAAACTTGCCAAAGAGCCCTGGTGTGCCAGTGTACGATAAGCACTGGATAGGTAACCTCAAGGTCAGCTGTTCAAACCCACCAGCTGCTCTAGGAAACCGTATAAAAGGGTCGCTATGAGTCAGAGCCTATTTAACAGTACACAACAATGACTATAAAAATGGAGGTAATTGTATCTACATTGCAGTTTGTGAGAATTAGTGTCAAATATAATGAACAATACTCATTGTTCATTATATTCATTGACACACTAGTATGTAGTTGTCAAGCATTGTCAAATGTCAGTTCCAATCCACAGTAACCCTGTATAGGTTTTCCAAGGAGCAGCTGGTAAGCCTGAACTGCCAACCTTGCAGTTCAAACTGACCTTGAAGTTCAGTGCTTGTCCTACAGCGTCATATCAGGACTCCAGTGTATAGGAGATGTTTAATCAATAGTAAAAAGCTTTTGTTAATTGTTAATATTATTAACAATATTCAGTTAACATCCACCGTAAAAAATCAATATATTAAATATTTTTAAAAACCTGTTTATAATAAACTCATTAAACTAAAGCAAGTGTTCTTTAAAAAAAACAGAAATGAGAATCACTGCTCTTCATGGGTCTGTGATTTTTCTTGTGGTATTCAACAACAGTATAATAGAGAAGAAACATGCCCATCTATGGTATCTTCATAACTTCTTTACAATATAATAACGATCAGGTAAAGTAAAGATTACATGAGAAGTTCCTATTAATGTTCAGCATAAAATTCTCTTTGGAATTCTACTAAATTATTATTATTTACATTTTCACACAACACATTTCTGCTGCAAGTCAGCAAGGTTTCGGAATTTCAGATTGGGAGGCTGTGCTATAGCAACTTGTGTGACAATGATCAATATCAGCAGGGTAACCATTTTGTAAAATGAATATTTTAAGCAGTCGTTTTACTAATTCAGAAAAGTACTGTGTGCAGAAGTCGCACCAAGCATATGTGCCTATAAAAACACGGATCTTTATTCCAGGATTAAAAGTCGGCAGACAATATTTGGGAGGATGTAATATAAACTCCCATGCCTGACCATTTAGCCGAGCTGCCATGTTAACGACTTGTCCTGTGCTGTCCTCCTCATGGTTACAGCTGTCAGTTCTCTGTACCTGCAGACTCTGCACAGCCCTGCTGCCCAGTACAATGACAAGAGTCTATATCGGTGCTATCCAATATGGCAGCAACTCATCACATGTGGCTACTGAGCACTTCAGATGTGACTGCTATAGCTGAAGAACTGAATTTCATTTCAGATGATTAAAGTTTAATGACCACAGACAGTAGTGACTACCATCTTGGAAGCTGCAGCTGCAGAGTTTCAGGTTCGCTCACACTTCTGAGTCCCTGAAAAGAAATGTAACCTTTACAGCTTCTCCATCTGGTTAACTCCACTTGTTCTAGGGCTTTACTTTAAAAGGTCCAGAAACACCCTATCACCTTTGCAAAATCTTTTGTTTTTTTGTGTGTGTCCCAAGTATATCTTCTATGTTCCAACTACATGTTGTTTCAGTTAAGTGCTGTTGAGTCAGTTCCAACCCATAGCGACCCTGTATAGGGTTTCTGAGGAGTGGCTGATGAGCTTGAACCACCGACCTTATGGTTCAAATTGAATTTGCAGTTGTGCTCATTAACCCACAGTGCCACACACACCATGACTCCCCAACTGTATGAGAAGGCTTCAAAAATTTCATGGGAAAACAGAATGAAAAGATAATAGATTATTTCCATAAACTTTTTGAAGCCCCTCATATTTTATAAAAAAAAAATTTTTCAGCATCTGCCATCTTACATTACTGTAATTAATTGTCTGTCTGACTCACTTAAGGACAGAATATTTTTCCTTCTCTGTATTCCAAATTTGCTTGGTACATAATATCCCTGAAAATAACTGGACATTCAAATGCTAGTTCAGTGATTTGCATTTAACACCCCTAGTACATATTTATTTGATAAATAAACCTTATTTATTCACTATGTAGAGATTCCTGCTCAACTCACACATTTAGTTTTTCAATGAGTAAATAATTATTTCTCAGTAATTTATGATGTTTTGCCTAGGCATAACACTTGGCTGATGTAAGTTTTAATGAGAGTGTTCATCAAATAACCTGTACTCCCCTCTGAATAGGTAGAAATGCTAGATGGCACACAGCCAAATAAAGAAATCTAAGAATGAAGAAACTGATTTTATCTCTTATCTTATCAATGTACTTTTATGTTTTATATCCAATGAATACTGGCTAAATACTACACTCATTCTCCATACTCCCTGTTTTTCAAAAGGATTTTTTTTTTTTTTAAAGGACATTTACAAAGGGATTTTGGGAACTGCGAGAAAAGTAAAAGTGGCAAGAGAACCATACAATGTTAATATGACACTTTCACAGCTCAAACCTGTCAGAACATGAGGCCACAGAACAATTACAGAAGAGAGCCCTTACATGAAGAGGGTCTGCGTGCCTGGGCTCAGAACATTTGTTCTCCCTCTGGACATATGGTTAAAGCATAGTTCTACGGCTGGCTGATGGTTGTCTGAGAAACAGGACTGGTCTGTTAATGGTCCTTCCATTCTCATGCAACCCTCCTGAAGGTGGTGCAGGCCTACAGTGGGATCATGGGTCACAAAACGTGCAGAGATTGGTAGAATAGGGTCCAATGGGCTTGTTATTTGCACTGGTCATGACTTGGAGAAGTTCGCAGTATTCACTCTGCAATAGGCCCCACATATGCTGCTCTCTTCTTCCAGTAGACCCAGCTATCCACCAGCATCTGGTACTCCTGGTTCTGAAGCTCTGTTCAGCTGGGAATTCCCACTGCTGATGATAAACTACACCTGGTATAGCTGGGCGCTGCAGCAGGCTTCTGGCTCCGCCAATTCTTTCCAAAGTCTTTCAGACCAGGCTGAACCTGCAGCTTTATCTCTAGGGCACTGACCGAACATCTCAGCTCTATGATCTCTGGCAGAACTGAAGCTGCTTTTAGCTGGACATTCCAGTACCCACTGCTGTCAAGTCAATTTCAAGTGAACCTATAGGACAGAGGAGAACTGCACCATAGGGTTTCTGAGACTGAGTCCTGGTGTGGCGCTGTGGTTTAATGCGCTGGACCACAAAGTCGGTTTGAACCTCAGGTCAGTGGGTCAAGCTCATCAGCTGCTTCTTGGAAACCCTATACAGAGTCGCTATGGGTCGGAACCGACTTGACGGCACTTAACAACAACAACAACAACCATCTTTATGGGAGCAGACTGCCACATCCTTCTCCCTCACAGTTACTAGTAGATTTGAAATATCAACTTTTCTATTAGCAGTCAAGTGCTTTACTACTGTGCCACCATGGGTTTTTTTAGCTGGAACTACATGCTTGAAATTCTATGCTTTAATATGCACTATTTCACAGTGTTGTCTCCTCAAAACCTGAGGTGGGTATTATTATTTTTACCACTAAATTGATGAAGAAAGTTGAGGGTTGTTGTTGTTGTTAAGTACTGTGGAGTCAGTTCTGACTCATAGTGACCCTACACAGGGTTTCCAAGGCTGTAAATCTTTACAGGAGCAGAAAGCCTCATCTTTCTCCCGCAGAACAGCTGGTAGTTTTGAACTGACGAACTTGAGGTTAGCAGCCCTATTCATAACCACTATGCTACCAGAGTTCCTAAAATTGAGGGCAGAATGTTTAAATAACTTGAATATCACATGATTTTAAAACTCAAGCTCTTGTCATTATCAAAAGTGCCGCAATCACAAAGGAGAACAATCACAATGAGATTTAGAAGCGAGGGGGTGATATAGGCTTGTACATCAGCTGAGTGTCTTCCTCCCACGTAACAGTCGCATAGCAACTGCAACTCAAATTCATCAGTGACATCAGGGACCTTCAGGTCAGTGACAAATAGCTGAAACTTAGAATTTTAAATATGTAAATTGAAATAAGTAGTTTTATGCCCATTTATTATCTTACATAGCCTCCACTCCTTAGGATGCTTCATATATTGCCATGGATACAAGCTGAGAAGGAAATATGCCATTATTTTAAGAAACAAATATACGTGTTATACATAGTTCTGAAAACGATGCAACTACCTCTTACATTAGTTCCTATGTGTGTTCATGTGCTATTTGCGTGGGCATGTTCATTGCAAAAATATGGTATCTCTCAGTATTGTGGGGCACTTTGACCAGTGTGAAACTATGACTTTATCCTGCTGGAAATATTTTCTAACAGTAAAACAACCATAGTAATAAGTACACAGATGTCACAAGCTAATAGCAAATAATCACAAAAGTTTTCCAAAGAGTTATGGAAAACAAAAACTGAAAACAACCTATAAATACAAACCCACCAAGTGTTTGTCAGTTTGTAGCACTTTCTGTGATGCTGTAAACTGGGCCATCTGTATTTTAAATACTAAAGGAACAACCATGATGGACAAGTCTCAGTGGAGCTTTCAGACTGACAAACTAAGAAGGAGGAGAGGTAGACCATAGCTGAAGGATTAGCCGTGGAAACCCTTATGAATAGCAGCAGAACATTATCAAATAGAATGTCAGAAAATGAGCCCCTCCCCCCTCAGGTTGGAAGGTACTCAAAATATTTCTAGGGAAGAGATGCCTTCTTAAAGTAGAGTTAACCTGAATGATGTGCAAAGCTTTTAGCAACTTTATTTGCTGATGGGGCACAACTCAAAAGTAAAAGAAACAGCTGTAAATATCCATTAGTGATTGAAAGCTGCATTGTACAAAGTATGACTGTAGAAAAATTGGAAGACATAAAAAACTAAATGAATTGCATACAGGTTGATATGCTAGGCATTGTTGTTGTTGTGTGCTGTCGAGTCGGTTCGACCCATAGCGACCCTGTACAGGGTTTCCTAGGCTGTAAATCTTTACAGGAGCAGAAAGCTTCATCTTTCTCCCATGGAGCAACTGGTAGTTTTGAACTGCTAACCTTAAGGTTCGCAGCCCGATTCGTAACCACTATGCTACCAGAGATACTTATGCTAGGCATTAGTGAGGTGAAATTAACTGGTATTGGCCATTGTGAATTAGGCAATCATATGGTTTACTATGTCGGGAAAGACAAAATTGAAGAGGAATAGAGTCACATGCATCATCAAAAAGAACATTTCAAATTTGTC
>NW_006408649.1:543984-545886 GCF_000296735.1 Chrysochloris asiatica | reverse complement strand
ACTTTCTTGAAAGATTTCAATTTTTATTCCATCAATTCCTGGTGCCTTGTTCTTTGCCAATTCTTTCAATGCATTTTGGACTTCCTCCAAATGATGAAATTGAATTCTACAAACTTCTTAAGTCTGAAAATGATCAAACATGTAATCAAGATGCATAGTAATTACTGGTGATTGGAATGTGAAAGTTGGAAACAAAGAGGAAGGACCAGTAACTGAAAAACATGGCCTTGGTATTGGCAATGATGCTGAAGATCACATGATAGATAGAATTCTGCAAGACAAATCACTTATTCATGCTCAATACCTTTTGTCAATAACATAAACTGTTACTAAACATGTGCACCTCACTAGATGGAATACACAAAAATCAAAGTGACTACATCTATTAGATTAGACAATGGAGAAATTCATATCATCAGCCAAAACAAATCTAGGGGCCAACTGTGGAGCATATCATCAACTGCTCATATGCAAGTTCAAGGTGAAGCTCAAGAGAATTAAAACAAATGCATGACCAAAACATGGCCTTGAGTTTATTTCACTAGAATTTAGAGACCATCTCAAAGCACAGATTTAATGCATTAGACACAAACAGCAGAAAACCAAAGGAATTGTGGGTTGGCATCAAGGATATTATACAAGAAGAAAACAAAACACCATTAAAAAGAGAGGAACAAATGAAAAAAACAAAATGTATGTCCAAAGAGACTCTGAAACTTGCTCTTGAATGTAGAGAAGTAAAAGTGGCTGGAAGAAATGATGAAGTAAGCTGCACAGAAAATTTCTGGAGCAGATCAAGACACAAAGTTAAATATTATAATGAAAATGCAAAGACCTACAGTCAGAGATTCAAAACAGAAGAATACCCTCGGCATTTCTCAAGCTGAAAAAACTGAAGAAATCCAAGCCTCAACTTGCAATATTGAAGGATTCTATAGGCAAAATATTGAATGATGCAGAAAGCATCAAAAGAAGGTAGAAGGTACACACAGAGTCACTGTATCAAAAGGAAATGGTTAATGTGTAATCACTTCAAGATATACCTGGAGCTGGTGGTACTGAAGAAGAATTTCAAGCTGCATAGAAGGCACTGGATAAAAACAATGCTCCAGTCATTGACGGAATACAAACTGAAATCTTTCAATAAACTGATGAAGCACTGGTGGAACTCACTCGTCTGTTCCAAGAAATTTGAAAGACATGGCTAACTGATTGGAAAAGATTCATATTTGTGCCCACTCGAAAGAAAGGTAATTGAACAGAAGGCAAAGATCATCTAACAATACCATTAATATCACACACCAGTAGAACTCTGGTGAAGATGATTCAAAAACAGTTGTAGCAGTTCAACAGAAATTCAAACCAGATCTGGACGAGGATGAGGAATGAGGGGTATTTCAGATGGATCTTGGCTGAAAGCAGAGAATACCAGGAAGATGTTTACTTGTAACTTAACAACTGTGCAAAGGCATTTGACTGTGTAGATTGTAACAAACTATGGGAACATTACAAAGCATGGGAATTCCAGAACACTTAATTTTGCTTATGAGTACCTGAACATAAAAAAAGAGGCAGTCATTCAAAAAGAACAAGGTGTTATTGATTTATTTAAAATGAGAAATATGTGTGCCTGGCATGTATCCTTCCACCATTCTTATTCAATCTATATATTGAGCAAATAATCTGAGAAACTGGGTAATATGAAAAATAACACGACATCCAGGATTGGAGGAGGACACATTAACAACCTGAGACATGTTAAGACACAAACTTTCTTGCTGGATGCAAAGAGGACATGAAGACCTTACTCATGAAGGTCAAAGACTGCAGTCTACAGAATGGATCACACCTCAATGTAAAGAAAATATATCCTCACAACTGGACCAATAAATAGCATCATGA
>NW_006408649.1:513697-543374 GCF_000296735.1 Chrysochloris asiatica | reverse complement strand
ATAAGGATGATCAGAGAAGAGTCAGTGCATTTTAATTATGATTGGCGAACAATACTGAAAGTAACATGGACTGCCAGAAGAACAAACAAATCTCTTTTGGGAGGCCAAAATATCCTTAGAAGTGAGGATGGGTAGACTTTGTCTTTTGTACTTTGGATATGTGGTCAGGAGGGACCAGTCCCTGGAGAAGGACATCATGTTTGGTAAAGTGGAGGGTCAACAAATAGAGGAATGAGATGGATTGCCACAATGACAGCAATAGTGGGCTCAAACTTAACAACTGTGAGGATGATGCAGTACTGGGCAGTGTTTCGTTCTGTTGTGCACAGGGTTACTCTGAGTTGGAACTGACTCAATGGCACCTAACAATGACAGCAACAACATTAATTCGGAGTTTAGATGAATAAAGACTGTGAGTCCATGTAATTATTCTGTCATAGACAAGTAGGAATACCCATTCCATAAATCATGGAGTATGCCAGCCAAAGTATTAGATTAAAAAAATAAAACAATGAACCATGAATATTTGTTGATATAAAATATGAAACTGAAGTTAAACTGTATAACTTTCAAATGTGGTAAAAGAAACTTAATAAGTTATTGTCACATATTCATAATAACTTCCCTCCTTTTTAACACTTTAAATGAACATTCGAGTACATATGGCTATCAAAAATATAGTACATAGCATTTTCAAAGTTTCCTATATTAGGGCATCCCAATATAAAAATCTGAAAGTGCATGAAATTAAAATCAAGAAATAGGAGGAGGATATTTAATGTGCTTGAAAAACTGTACATTAAATGTACATGAAAAACTGCTTCTTTTACAATGATACCAGAAGAACTGGAAGGTACACAGTGAACATTACTGAAGATATTAATCCAAGATCCCACTGAAGGATCCTTATTAAAATGGAGGCAATGTAAAACATAATCTAAAAGTCTTGTGCATTCTAGATTTTTTGATATCATATAGGGTAAATGAACTCATGACACTTGCAGAAAAATTTTAAACCTTAAACCAGAAATATTCCCTATTATCCTTTGAAAGCTAAACAATAGTTTAGCTTAAGTGGTTAAAAAAAAAAAGTTCTGCCTTGAGTTCTGTGTTATTTTAAGAACTCCAAATATTTATGTTATTGTTGTTGTGAAGTGCTGTGGAGTCTCTTCCAACTCACAGCAATCCTCTAAAGGGTTCCCAGGGAGTGGCTAGTGGGGTTGAGCAGTGGACCTTGTAGTTAGCAGTCCAGTGTTTATCGTACAGTGCCACACCACAACTCCACAAGTATGTATGAGATCAAACTGCACTTTAGAAGGCAGTGAGTGAATTTATGTAGACATAAGAGGGACAACTCAGAAAAAGAGAGTGAAGAGGGTTGCATAGCTCGAAAACTATAATCAATGTCACTAAATTTACAGGTAGAAACTGTAATTCAAAAATGAATTGGTTTATGATTTACTATGTACACTCTCAAAAACAACAAGTTTTTAGTAACACAGAAACTGATGCAGTGTAAGGAAAATCGCTGTGGGAACAGAACTGACTGATATCACTTTTCAGTTCCTCAGATTGGAAGATGGAAACATAATGGCCTACTTCGCAATCAGATTTCATCCAGTATTTTTCCTTTATCTCTTACAAAAGGTAGTCAATGACGGGGCTGGTGAAAGGAGATGGGGATAAGACTCTTGTGGTTCAATAGCGAATAATTGCTATCAGGACTGACAGTGAGTGTTGGAAATGTAAAGGTGTAAGGAGGGGAGTGGTTGAATTTGCGGTCTAGGAGTGGAGGTCCCTGAGACCATCAAGGGAGAAGAGCAGAGTGCGGGACCCTATCCAGAGAAGCAGTGACGCCAGAGATGGAGGCAGAGATGATGATGTGGAGAGATGGAGTGGCTGGGAACTCTGGACTCAGGGAGGGAGAAGGTCTGTGTGCTGACAGCTGGGGGACAAGCTTGCAGGGTATACCCTTTGGTTGTCTGAATGATTATATATTCCTGAGTGCTTTGGTGTACATCCAAAAACAAAAACAAAAAAACCTAGAGGGTTTTTCAACAGCAAATGCTGTTGAATGATGACACATGGAGGGGACTGCAGTAATTGCAAAGAAACGAAATATGATAGGATGACTGTAAAGCTAATGTTCTCCCATGTAAACTCACACTCAATTCACAATAAAAACATAAAAAAAAAAGAAAAAGAAAAAAGGCAGTCAATGATACACTACAGGTGAAACAGTAAACTGGCAGCCTCAGCTCATTCTCCGTGTATGCCTGGAAAGTTTGTCAAATAGACAGAATGAGAGCAGAGAAGTCCAGAGTGTTTTGTGATTTGTTCATGATCACAGAGCACTTTGAGGCACAGTCAGGATGAGAAACTGCATAACTCATGTATTACTAGGGCTCCTACTGGTGTACTATATGTATGATGTCCTTGACCTTAAGAAGCTTCCAGTCCTAACAAGAAGAGGTAAACACATCCTTCTTATGGTGTCTGTGAGGGGTGTCATGATACATGGGTGCTGAAGGTGCTGTGCATAGATCCTATGCACAGATTTTTTTTTTCCTGTTGCTATTGCAGTGAGCTTGAGAGTTATATCTCCTTAAAACACCGTGTGATGAACATCATCTCTGTGTGAGTGGTTCATCCATTTTAAGTGGATACTTGTAACATGGAGTTCACCACAATAGCAACAGGGGAAAAAAAATCCATATATAAGAGGGTCTGTGCAGTTCAAACCCATGTTGTTCAAGGGGCAACTGCAGTATGTTTTGGGAGCTGAATCATTCATAGTTATTTAATTTCTCATTTAACCAGCAACCTTTATTTTTTAATAGGAAACAGAAAGTCCAACCTGCTACACATTAATCAAAACAAAAAAGAACATACTTCTCCCTCTAGGTCCTAAAAAGTTTCCTTAAACTTTAAATGTAATGCTGATGGGGATACTATTGCTAGGGACATTCAGGTGTCTATTCTCAGTGGCTACGAGGTAATATGCACAATGGTTACCAAACTTTGATTACTGAGCACTGGTATGATGTCAGGGCCAAGGATGCAGGGACCATGTTTTCTGCTAACTTACGTATACCTTGTCTTATAAGTAATTATAGTAGAAAGAAACCAATGCAGAAGTTTTAAAGACAACTTCTTTAGGCAATGATAAGGAGTCTCTTAGTGGCACAGTGATGATGAGTTTCTTTAAGGCTCGATTACTATCTGAAAGGATGTAGGTTTACACTCACCTAGAGGTGCCTCGGAAGAGAGCCTTGGTGATCTACTTCCAAAAGGTCATAGGCACAGAACAGTTCTACTCTGCACACAGGGGTTGTCATGTGTTAACAACTACAGCAACAGGCAAATACAAACAAGAGAACTCAACAACCTTACACCTAAAATATTGGTAATAGTAGATTATAGACTCTATAGGCCATTTTTTTAAAAAGTGTTTATTGTGAATTAAGTGATACTTTACATAGGAGAACATTAGCTTTACATTCATCCTATTGTATTTTGTTTCATCGCAACTATTACAATCCCCTCTATGCATCATCAAACAAACAAAGGGTACACCCCGCAACCCTGTCCCCGGCCATCAACACACAGACCCTTTTCCTCCCTAAGTTCAGAGTTCCCAGCCACTCCATCTCTCCACATCATCATCTCTGCCTCCATCTCTGGCGTCACTGCTTTTCTGGATAGGGTCCCACACTCCGCTCTTCTCCCTTAATGGTCCCAGGGACCTCCGCTCCTGGACTGCAAAATCAACTACTCCCCTCCTTTCGCTACAAAACATCTACCTTTACATTTCCAACACTCACAGTCAGTCCTGGTATTAATTATTCACTATTGTGCCACATGAGTGCTATCCCCATCTCCTTTCATCAGCCCTGCCCAGACAAGTTGGAAACCACTCAGTGGAGAGTCTACTTTCCCCTGCACCCTCTGGAACTAGGTTCTCTCTTGAACGCTTGCAAGCCTCTCACTTCTTGCCTTTGTAGCCCCTCTATTTTGGGTAGCCAATGTTTAAGTTGCCCATCCCTGTCAACTCTGTGTACCGAGGGGTGGGGTGATACTTGCTGTAAAGATTTGTTCCCTCTTTTGAGCTACTACATCTATAAGTATAGGTCAAGTTCATCAAATTGTATCAGATTACTCTTTTTTTCCTCTTCTTTCTTCTTCTAGTTGAATTCTGATCATCCAGCCATTGAAGCCAGGTCAAGTGGGCACTATCTACAAGTATGGGTGTTCTTGTGCATCTCCCCTCACTTCATACCAGCTGGACGCTTCACTCTCCGCTCTAGTTCTCTGTGGCCATGTCACTGTCTCTGGACCCAGGAGCCCCCAGGTCTTGCCATACTGCTGGCCAACCAGGTCTCAACTCGGTTGACATGAGTCTATTGGATGTGGTTGGACTTAGCTTACAAGTTCACTGCTGTTTTCCCTCCACTTCCCCTTATTGGTGACCAACGTGGTCACCAGCAAGACCACATGTCTATAAGCCATTCTTGAAGGCAATATCATAAAAGGGAAAACTTGATAACGAAACTTACAAAACAGCCTAAGACAAGCATGCAATATTCCTACATTGTAAATTCACTACAATAAGAATGTCTCATCTAGAAGTGTTTCTTTTTCAAATATTCAAGGACAAAGAATTGGTTTAAGAGTGAGATCCACCATTTATTGCATTAAGGGATCTGGAGGAGTAAGATCCTTGGTCCTTGGACCTCTCTTTCAAATGGATGAAATATTTGAAAATTTAAGCAAAAATATTCAGCCAATTCTTCTTTCAGAAAACAATTTATTGAATGTGCATTCATAATGAGAATATTTTCCTTCAGTGATTACAATTAGGATTCAAAGAATCATTTTTACAATTTTATTTTCAAGTTTATCTCACCTGCAGTAGAAACTTAAAACCAATTAATTTAGCGTCATTATCCAAATGTAAACTGCTCAGACAATGCACTGCTGAGGTACACTCCACATCAGAGGCCGTAATTAACGTGTCATTTCAAAATGTGTGGCATTGTAGGAGAAGCACTGAACTGCTAACTATAAGGTCAATGGTTCAAAGACACCTAATACAGGGTTGCTAAGAGCTGGAACTGACTTGACAGCATCTGTCAATTACATTTTAGATTGTATGAAATTATCTATGCATAAAAGGAGTCCTGATGGTCAGCACTTGGCTGCTAACCAAAAGATCGGCATTTGGAATCTACCAAATGATCTGTGGAAGAAAGATGGGGCAGTCTGCTTCTGTAAAGATTCAAGTTCTGGAAACCCTAGGGAACAGCTGTATTCTGTCCTATAGGATTGTTCTGAGTTGGAATCCAGCTTGACGGCAATGGATTTCATTTGTTGGTTATATGTATATTGTATATACAGGATCTCTAGTAGCACAGTGGCTAGGAGTCGGGCTGCTAATCTCAAGGTCAGCAGTTGGAAACTACCAGCTGTTCTGCAGGAAAAAGACAAGGCTTTCTGCTCCCATAAAGATTTACAGGCTTTGAAACCCTACACAGGATTGCTATGTGACGGAACTGACCACACCACCACCAAAATATGCATTCACTCCTCACGTATTGAAACAGTAAGGCTCCAAAGTCCAGGTTTTTGCGTGAAAATTGGCATTCAGCAACAACAGAGGATGACAACATCAGATCACAAAGTGGAGGATATCACCTTGTTACAGTCAAACCACTGAGAAGCAGAGTTGGTCCAGTGAGGTTGACACTTCATCATTATGGTCAGTGTTACTCTCACCTAGCATTGGTGCTTGGTGCTGGCAAAAATAGAGAGCCTTTATTATTATTATTATCTGCAAATGTAAAATGTTCCGTAGCAAGATAACTGAGAAGTGAGGTATGGTGGTAGTAGTGGTGGTGGTGGTGGTGATGTGCCATGTAGTTTGTTCTGACTCATAACGACCTTGTCTAGGATTTACACAAGCAGAAAGCCTCATCTTTCTCCCATGGAGCAGCTGGCAGATTTGAACTGCTGATATTAAATTCACTATTCAACTCATAACCCACTACAATACCAAGGTTCCTCAAGTGAGGAGTTGTTCTGTTTAAGTGCCGCTGAGTCAATTCTGACTCATACCAATCCTGTATAGGGTTTCTGAGGAGCAGTTGGTGAGTCTGAACTGCTGACCTTGTGGTTTAAACCGACCTTGCAGTCTAGGATATTAACTCGCAGCGCCACACCAGGACTAAGTGAGGAATAGTGCATATCAAACAACTAGCTCTGTGATCATCAGAGTATTGGATCAAATAGAAAACAAATAGTCCAACATGGAGGTGGTTGAATTTTTTGCCTTTCTTTTATAGAGGGTAAATATTGGAGTTATATAATCTCATTATGACAAAAAAAAGCATGCAGATACCAGAAAAATTAGTTACTTGCTGAGAGGAGTACTGAAACTTATTACTACTTAACCACATGGCATGGTTCAGCCCAAGGTAACACATGAGCTACTGTGATCCTTTGGGACATAGAGTTAGACATAAAAGAGCATCCAGAAGGAATGAAATGAAAACTAGGTTATACCCTGGGACTTGTGAAGAACTATTGCTTCAGAGCTCTAATAAAATGAAAAAAATTTCTCAAAGCATCCTTTCAGCATTGCTTTTCTTCATTTGATCCGTTACAAATTACAGGCACTTACCAGTGGTGACTGAAGCAATCATTCCTCAAATACAATCTCTGATATTGCTTACAGTAAAGAGTTTTAGTATGAAAAGGAATACTCCCAGTAAAGCCACTTAAAATGTCAACTCACCTCTGCAGGGAGCATCTGCTTGGTGTTATATAAAGACCGACAGATTTTCAAAACTTCATTTCCCAGTCTTTCCTTGTTCTCCTCTGTACATCTGGCTAACATCACTGTTACTAGTCTGACCCATGGGTTATTGCTTAGGCTGGTTCTAATGAAGAAAAATAAAAGGCATTGGAAATTACCAAAGCTCTCACAATCATGACTAGAAACTTAACAAAGAAAGAAATCTCAATTTTTGAAGTAAAATCTGTATGGCAAATTACAATCAGAAACTATGTGGTATACTCCTTTAAGTGTATCATATAGAAAAAAATAACATCCTAAAAAACAAAGGCATCTTACTGTGGTATCAACAAGTTCCCCACTCACATGGACAGAGTTGGTAGCAGTTCAAAGAGGCAAACTCTGAAGCTAAAGACTGGGCTTCAGGTCTGGTTCCTTGCTTTATTACTTGAGTGAGTCAGCTAAATGACCGAAACACCCTCAGCCTAGTCATACGGCTCTGGCAAAGAAACCCAACCTTTCTGGATCTCTGTTTTCCCATTTCTGAATGGAGATATGTTCTTCTTGCAGGGTTACTTTACTTAAGGAATGATGGCATGTAATTGTCAAGTATCACTCTTAATAGTAGGACATCTTAATGCTCACTTGTATGGGGCCAGGGCAGGACTAAATTACAAAAAAGGGGAGTGTGTCTCAGAGGTCAGTGTGGAACACAGCAGAGAGAAAACAGCAGACAAGCGATAAGGGAGTGCATTCTTCCCACTTCATATTGTCCTATTTCTGAAATATCACCTTCTCTGACTGCCAATACCCCAAGTTTCAATAAAACATCAGTTTACATTTCAATAAACAAATGAAAGATAATTTCATTTCATGGTCCCATAAAAAGATTAATGATTGTATTTACACTGCTTTAAATTTTATTATTATTACTTATTAAGATTCTGCTGTCTCATTGGCATAGCACTAGATGCTAGACAGGAAATAACTACAGATGGTCGGTCCCTTAAAATAATTTCATTCTTTGTCCTCAAAGAAAATATTCAAGTGCATGACAACAAGAGGACTCTGAAATTAAAAATATTGAGACTCTAGGAAAGTTTCTGTATCTCAGTTCGTAGTAACAATCTGTGATGATAGCAAACTAACAGTGCTTATTTCAAGGTATAAACAAAGTTCCATGAGACTGTCTGGTTGACTGAGGAATCTTCTTACACTCAAAGACTCTCTACTTTCCTATTTCAAAACCTGACTTCAGCTCTTCTGGGCTTTCCTATAATAGGCTACCTCTCTCACTGCAAGAGAAACACTGGTTTGCCAACAGAACATGCACCAGCGGGCAATGTGGTTTTGACAACAAATTATAGAAATATACTTTTTACTAGCTAACTCGATGAAAACTAAGAAATCTTTCATAACTACAAAGCTATTAATCTTTCAATGCCTTCTCCTTGTTTAACAAGGAACTGAAAGTGAAAAACCACTCTCTTAAGTCTTCAAAGGTTTTTGTGGTTGTTAAATGTCATCGATTCAGTTCCGACTCATAGCAAGCTGGCATAGGGTTTCTGAGGAAAGGCTGGGGGGTTTGAGGCACCAACCTTGCAGTTAGCTGCCCAGTGCTTATCTTATGGACTCCCTCAAAGGTGGTGGTAGTAAATTAGCAGTCATGTCAAGCACATTTCTCAGTTTGTAACCACACTGTATCTACTAGCAACATTCAATCACTGCCACACTCTGTTTGAAAAGTACTTTGGAGCACCGCTTTAAAAGCAGTCCATCATACAATATCCTATGTTGTTGTTGTTAAGTATCGTGGAGTCGGTTCCGACTCATAACGACCCTGCACAGGGTTCCCAAAGCTATAAATGTTACGGGAGCAGAAAGCCTCATTTTTCTCCAATTTGAGACAGGAAGCAGCAGAACAGAACAAACCATCCTCTGAGTTCTCCTAGATAGATGAGGACTCCTAGTAGTAGAGTCCTGGTGTGGTGCTGGTATAGGATAAACACTGGACCACAAGGTTGGTTTGAACTGCAAGGTCAGCAGCTCAAATTCACCAGCTGCTCCTTAGAAACCCTATACAGGGTCACTATAAGTTGGAACCAACTTGACAGCACTTAACAATAACAATTCCTAGATAGATGAGTACTCCTAATACTTCCAGGTAGGGGCGAAATTGCATAAGAAGGGGTTGAATAAATTTGTAAATGCTTCCTTCTGATTCTAATGATTTAATAGTGTCATGAAATACAGGCTAGCCATTTTCAAATAGTCTATGTGACTATAAAAATAAAAATAGGCCTTTAAAAATTAAGATTTTTTTTTTCTACCAATGTATTATGGAGCTTTGGTAGCATAGTGGACTGTAAGTTGGGATGTTAAAACGCAAAGTCAGCAGTTCGAAACTACCAGCCATTCTGTGGGAGAAACATGAGGCTTTTTGCTCCCAGTAAAGATTTAAAGCCTCAGAAAATCTATGCAAGGTCACTAAGTGTTGGAATCAACTCTAGGGCACTTAATCACCACCAATGTATTACATGCTTAAGTGAAGGTGACTTTGTTTCTTGTGACTATATATTACCATGAGAAAGTGAGTGGTTTTTAAATAGTCAGTGTTCCATATTATCCACACCTTTAAGTTTCCTTAGACATAGATTCCCAGGCCCCACTACAGAGATTTGGGTTCAGAAAGTCCAGCATGTGACTCAGTAATCTGCTTCTAACAAACAGCCCTAACCCCTAAGGTAGCAATTCCAAGAGCACTCAGAACTATGCACAGTCACAGGTAAAACTTCAGGTTTTATTATATGAGGACCTGTACTGCACACTTGCAAATAGTGAACAACAATGTGCTCTTATAAGTACATGTCAGCATGCCATCTCTGTCAAAAAATAGTGAAGATCTCAATTTCCGCCCCCTGAACACACTTGGTTATAAAAACACACCTAAAAAGCACACCACTCTCTGGGATACGCTCTAGAAATTCCTAATGGTCTCATCTTAAGAGTTAGGTAAAGAATAGTTTTCAGATATTCTTTAGCAGTACGAAACTGATCACAGTGTAATTTATTTTCAGGCAGTAATTCTTTTTAACTTCTGAAGTGTGGAGAAGCACATTGGCCCAAGGGAAAGTCTGCCTGTCAAGTGTGGGAAGAACACGATCAGTCCAGGAGCAAATGGGCATTTTGAATAGAGGCAATGGCAAGTGTAATTTTTGCCAACAAACAGCAGCAGTTCCTGATATATAGCACATGTGCTTGGAGGACATCTGACCACTACTTGCAAAGGATAAGAGTGGTTATGTTGCTGACAGAGCAAGGAGTTGTCTGAAAGCTCCATGTAGTTTTGAGTGGCAACTGCAAGCTCAGCATGACATGGAACAAACAACATGAGCTGTGAAGGTAGCCAGAGCTGGTTAGAATTCTGTCTCCTTCACTTATTAACTGTATAATATCTGGTTATTTAACTTCTGCACCTCAACTCACCTGCGAGATTCGGATAACATCATCTTTCCTTATAGATCTGTTGTGAGATTACTGATTGTTAAGTTGTTGTTAAGTGCTGTTGAGTTGGTTCTGACTCATTATAACCACAGGGTTATTGAGGAGTGACTGGTGAGTTTGACCCGCCACTCTTGTGGTTCAAACCTACCTCGTGGTCCTGCATTTATCCTACAGTGCCACTATGTATAAATTACACATAACTATGTGTTTTCAATAAATATGAATTATTCATTTATTCTATATTCCAATATTAATATTGTGAGCTTTGTTAAAAGGCAGTCCAATTTTTTTTCTATTGACAATACCAGGACAAAATTGTTATGCAATTATCGTAAATAGACTATTATTAAGCAATGTCTGAGACTTCTGAATTTGGGTTCTTGTACAAGAAGAGATGAAAGGATACTGTAATATTTCAAAAGACAATTTAACTTCCTGTAGAGGCAAATACTGACATTGTTATTCTTTCATTGACTCTTTTCAAGGTACTGCATTTTAAACAGAAACCCAGACACAGAAATGCTAATTACATTAACTTTATGTTAATACTTACACATAGTCACTTTTCATTGGTGGCCAGGCTTGTAAGAGTAAAGCCAAGTGCTGAAAGTCAACTTCTTGGTAACTGGATTCTAGGAGCTCTACAAAGAGAGAGCAGCGGTTCTCTTCACTTTCAATGTCCATTACATTGACCTGTAAGGAGAAATCATACTTAGAACTGGTGGAAAAGACGACTGAATTCATATACTTAAGAATTAAAATTTGATTATTTTGATTAAACACTGGCTGAAATTGAAGATTTTACTAAAGTCTACTTGTCATATGATTTTTTGCTATTAATTAAGATAGAGTAAAACATCTTTTAGTCACATCTCCATATCTCATGTGAAAGACGTTCCTGTCCAATACAAAGTACTCATTCTTTTTCTCATTGAATAATTCAATGGTGTTACTTTTGCATGGTGGCAGTACTAAAACAAAATCAAATTTTCAATGTCTCTGTGGAAGAAAAAGTTTGCTATTCTACATTAAACATAGTTTTATGCATAAATGAAGCCAATTGCTGGTTCTGCTGTTTCATATCCTCAAAATGCAGAGTCTCTATATTTGGGTATGTTGTTGTTGTTAAGTTTCATCGTGTATACAGTGACCCTGTATAAAGTTTCTGAGGAGAGGCTGGTATGTTTGAACTGGCAACCTTGCAGTTAACAATCCAGTGTTTATCCTATAGCGCCACACCAGGACTCCATATTTGGGTAGAGACATTCAAAAGACTCAGATGATAGTACCCTAGAAGGATGCCAATAGATGGTTTCCTATATATTTGCTAAATTGTCTGCACTGGTGCATGTTTCCAAAACTTTTAATTTAATTGACAATCTGGTTCTGATTCTAAGGAGTAATTGAAAAACTCACACCATAAATTCCATATTCACACAAAAGTTGATATGTACTAAAGAAATATTGTAATCACTATGGGAAGCCCTGTTCATGAAGTATGACCAGCCAGATCTTCCAAAACCTGTCTTGAAGCCCCATGCTACATTCCTTCATGAAATGACAATGAAAACACACTACACCGTTTTGAAATGATTTCTGATTTAGTAAGTTACTTGACCCCTACAATAGTTTTCTGCAGAGGATAGCACAGGCAGAATTAACCTCACTTTACAGATGAGGAAACAGGCTTACCTGTGCAAGATAATACGGTTAGTAAGTGGCAAAGCCAGAAAACAATTGTAATTACATCAGCGACAATTATAATTACATCAGCATGTTCTAACCCTAGAGAACTTAATAAGCAGGAGTAAGCTTTATATTATTTAAGTTGGTGTTTTAATTGGGAGTTTGGAAATATTCTCAGTATGACTTACAGAAAAATGGTTTTTAAAATATATCAAACTCAAGACATTCCTTATCTGATCTCTTTCAACTAGTTTCCAGCCACAGGGTCTCTTTGGTGTGGACATCATGTACACTGCCACACCACATAAACATTGATCTGTTTTCTCTGTCTACACCTTCTTCCTCCAGATGGCTCATTTCCTCTAACTTGTTCAAATGTCATCTTGTTTAATGAACTTAAAACTATACTCATGGATATAGGTAGCTCAAAATAGCAACAGAGAGGGAAGGAGTCTTCATATCAAGTATCAGTGCTATCCCCTCTATATACATGGTAGATAGGAACGAGCAATTTAGACAATGGCTACCTAACATGAGGGGACAATAGTGGCCCTATGCAGTATTTCTCCTGTTGTGACTAATTTCACTCAACATAATGTCCTCAAGGTTCATCTATGTTATGCGGTGGCTTGCAGATTCCTTATTATTCTTCAAGTTAGCATAGTATTCCATTGTGTATATGTACCACAGTTTGTTTATCCATTCTTCCATTGATGGGCACTTAGGCTGTCTCCATCTTTTTGCTATTGTAAATAGTGCTGCTATGAACATTGGTGTGCATATATCTACTTGTGTTATGGCTCATATTTCTTGTGGGTAAATGCCAAGTAAAGGAATTGCTGGATCATAAGGTATTCCTATTTCCAACCTTCTGAGGAAGTACCATATTGCTTTCCAGAGTGTTTGGACCATTTTGCAATTCCATCAGCAATGCAGGAGCATCCCAGTCTCTCCACATCCTTGCCAACATATATTGTCCTCTACTTTTTTGATCTTTGCTGCTATTGCTGGTGTGAGATATCTCATTGTTGTTTTGATATGCTTCTCTCTAATGGGCTCAAGTGTGGCAACGATAGTGAGGTTTGCCCAGAATTGGGCAGTGTTTTGTTCTACTGTGCATAAGGTTGCTATGAGCTGGTACCGACTCGATGGCACCTAACAACAACAATGGCTAGTGATTGTGAACATTTTGTCATGTTTGTTGGCTGCCCATATCTCCTCCTTGGGGAAGTGTCTGTTTATGTCCTGTGCCCATTTTTTAATTGGGTTATTTGAGTTTTTCTTGTAGAGGTGTTGTAGCTTCCTATATATTTTAGAAATTAGTCCCTTGTCTGGTGTGTCATTGCAAAATATTTTTTTCCCAGTCTGTGGGCTCCCTTTTTACTCTTTTGGTGAAGTCTTTTGATGCACATAAGTTTTTAATTTTTAGCATGTCCCAACGATCTATTTTGTCTACTTATGTTTGTGTAAATTTCAAAATGTTTGAAGTTTGGTAGTCTGTATATGCCCTGAATTAGAGCCCTCACATTTGTCCTTATTTTTTCACTGATGGCCTTTATAATTCTGGGATTCACATTTAGGTCTTTAATCCATGCTGAGTTGTTTTTGTATAAGGCATGAGGTAAAGGTCGTGTTTCAATCTTGCATATCGCTTTCCAGTTCTGCCAGCACCATCTGTTAAAGAGACTATCTCCTCCCCATGTAATATATTTAGACCCTTTGTCGAAAATCAGTTGGCTATGTGGATGGGTTAATATCTGGATTCTTGATTCTGTTCTATTGATCAATGTAACTTTCATTGTACCTGTACCAGGCTGTTGTAACCACTGTAGCTGTGTAGTACATTTTGAAATCAAGGAGTGAGAGGTTTCAAACCTTATTCTTCTTAAGCAGTGCTTTGCTTATTCTGTGTCTCTTTCCTTTCCATATAAAGTTTGTAATAGTTTTTTCCATGTCTTTGAAGAATGTCACTGAAATCTGGATTGGGATTGCATTATATGTGTATATTGGCTTGGGCAGTATTGACATTTTGACAATGTGAAGTCTTCCTATCCAGGAGCACTTTCCATCTTCTTTTGAAGCTTTCTGCATCATTCAATATTTTGCCCATTGAATCCTTTAGTATTGCAAGTTGAGACTTGAATTTTTTCTTCAGTTCCTTCATCTTGAAAAATGCTGAGCATGTTCTTCCCCTTTGGTTTTCTACCTCTAGCTCTTTGCACATTTCATTATAATATTTGACTCTGTCTTCCTGAGCTGCCTTTTGCAATGTTCTATTCAGCTTTTACCTCCTCATTTGTTTCATTTGCTTATACTGATACACTGAAGAGCAAGTTTCAGGGTCTCTTCTGACATCCATTTTGGTCTTGTCTTTCTTTCCTCTCTTCTTAATGAACTTTTGCTATCTCCCTGCATGATGTTCTTGATGTCATCTCAAAACTCTTAAAAGTGTGCCATCATTAGTGTCTAATGCATCACATCTGTTCTTGAGATAATCTCTAAATTCAGGTGGGATATGTTCCAAGTCATATTTTTGGCTCTCATAGGCATGTTATAGTTTGCTTTAGCTTCAGCTTGAACTTCTATGTGAGCAATTGAAGGTCTGTTCTACAATCTGCCCCAACCTTGTTTTGGCTGATGATATGGAGTTTTTCTACCATCTCTTTCCACAGATCTAGTCAATTTGATTTCTGTGTAATCCATCTGGTGAAGTTCATGTGTATAATGGTCTTTTGTGTTGTTTAAAGATGGCTACAAAGGTTATTTGCAATAAAGAAGTCATGGGTCTTGCAAAATTCTTTCATGTGGTCTTCAGCATCATTTCTATTATCAAGGCCATATTTTCCAACTACTAATCCTTCCACTACTAATCCTTCCTTTTTGTTTCCAACATCTTCATTCCAATCGTCAGTAATTATTAATACATCTTGATTGTGTGCTTGATCAATTTCAGACTGAAGAAATTGGTAGAATTCTTCAATTTCATCTTCAGTGGCTTTAGTGTTTGGTGCATACATTTGAATAATAGTGGTTTTAACTGGTCTTCCTTGTAGGCATATGGATATTATCCTATCAGAGATAGCATTATACTTCAAGACAGGTCTTAAAATGTTCTTTTTGACGATGAATGTGACATCATTCCTCTTCAATTTGTCACTCCTGGCATAGTAAATCATGTGATTGTCAGATACAAAAAGGCCAATACCAGTTCATTTCAGCTCACTAATACCTAGGATATTGATGTTTATACATTCCATTTCAGTTTTGACAACTTTCAATTTTCCTAGATTCGTATTTTGTACATTCCAGGTTCCAATTATTAATGGATGTTTACAGCTGTTTCTCTTCATTTTGAATTGTGCCCCATCTGCAAATGAAGGTCTCGAAGTCTTTACTCCATTTGCATCATCACTGTCAACTCAACTGTGAGGAGGCAGATTTTCCCTGGTCATATTTCGAGTGCCTTCCAACCTAAGGGGCCCATCTTCCAGAATTGTATCTGATAATATTCTGGAAAAGGGCATGTTAAATGGCTGACCTTTTTTCCCTTGCATTATAATATGAGTTTCTACATTAGAGTTTATTTGCAGAAAAAGTTTTATACTTAAAAAGAATTGAACAATCAACGAATGACAAGTCTCTAATGGACATAAAAATTAGTCAGCACAATATTCCTGGACTTTTCCTCACTAATGCAATTTTTAAATTTTCTTCAAATTTGTTCAGAATATGCCCCCATTATCATCATGTATCTTTCAAGAAAATCTATCAAGTTTACCTCTTTGGGATGCAAAGAAACTTACTACAGCCTTCTGAGCTGACAATTCCACCTTGAATTTAAAAGGCCCAGTAGATGTCTGCTAGTTTCTACAATACTGTATTTTCTATAATTAACTATAGTAAAATTAGTCATATGGAAGTCTCTAAATTATATGAAATAGAAACTCTCTATGGCCTATTTTCTGTACAAATTATACCCCTTGGAAAGAAGAAAGTGAGAGGAAATTATTCATGCTTATATTATCATTTACATTCAATACACTCAAAATATGACCATAATGACATGAATGAAGAAAAGCTTTCTGGATCTTCACTTGCTGATGTGGCACAATTCAAAATGCAGAAATAACAACTGCAAACATACATTAATAACATGAAATGTACAAAGTATTAATCTACAAAAATTAGAAGTTGTCAAAAACTAAATGGAACACATAAATACTGATATCCTGTGAGGTTGGCCCAGGACCGGGCAGTGTTTTGTTCTGTTGTGCATAGGGTTGCTATGAGTTGGTACCGACTCGATGACACCTAACAATAACAACAAATGTACTAGAGAGCTGAAATGGACTGGTATTGGTCAATTTGAATCAAACAATCACATGGTCTACTATACCAGGAATGACAAATTGAAGAGTAATGGTATCACATTCATCAACAAAAGGAAAATTTCAAGCTCTATGTTGAAGTACAATGCTGTCTATGATCAGATAATATCCAAAAAACTACAGGGAATACCACATAATACCACTATTATTCGTATTTACATACCAACCACTAAAGCTAGTAATGATGAAACTGAAAAACTCTACAAGCATCTTCAGTCTGAAACTAATCAAACCTGCAATCAAAATAAGTTGAAAGGAGCATAGACAGTCACTGTACCAAAAAGAATGGTCAATACGCAACAATTTCAGGAGGCAGTACCTGATCAAGAATCAATGGTATTGAAGAAATGGTTCAAGCTGCACTGAAGGCATTGGAAAAAGAAAGACCCCAGGAATTAATGAAATACAATTTGAAAAGTTTCAACAAACTGATGAAGTACTAGAGGTTTTCAGTCATCACTGCACAGAAATTGGGAAGGCAGCTACCAGAAGAATTGATCGAAAAACATGTATTTGTGCCCACTTCAAAGAGATGTAACCCAACAAAATGCAGAAATCATCGGAAATATCACTAATATCACATGCAAGAAAAATTTTGTTTAAGATTATTCAAAAACATTTGCAACAGTATAATGACAGAGAATTGCCTGGAATTCAAGTCAGATTCAGAAGAGGAAGTAGAACTAGGGATATCATTGTTGACATCCAACAGATCTTGGCTGAAAGCAGAGAATACCAGAAAGACGTTTACTGGTGCTTTACTGACTGTACAAAGATTTTTTTACTCTGTAGATCATAATCAACTATAGAAAACATTACAAAGAAGGGATATACTAGGATAGTTATTTGAGTTCATGAGCAACCTATACATAGACCAAGAGGTTGTGGTTCAAACAGAGCAAGAGGATGGATATTGAATGGTTTAAAATCAGAAAATATTTGTGCATGGGATGTATCCATTCACCATACTTATTCAACTTGTACATTGAGCAAACAATCCAATTCAAGGCGCTGGCACCAAACCGTGGGAGTGGTCATATTCTTCGTAGCTACAAACTCACTCGTAAGAAAGAAATAAAAGCTATTTTCACTTATGGGTATCTTTGGAGGATTATTAATTTTATATATTTATTTTAATTTTATAAACAACATTAATTTAATATTTAAAAGAACTTATCTTTTAACAGTCTAGGATGAAATGGGAAAAAAGCATAAACCATTTCTCCTGAATGCTGAAGTATGAGTGGAAAATCACTTTTGCTTTTGAGTTGTGGAAGCCCACTTTTGTTTTTGAATTATGAGTTGAAAAACCCACATTTTTATTTGGCAGATATTTTCTCCAAAATGAACAAAATGAGCTAATCACTTCTAGACAAAGAACTTTGTCAATGATAAATTTGAGTTTTAAGATAAAATTGGAATTTTAACAAACTTCTATTTGGCACCATAAACTTGATAATTTTCCAATCACTTAAACTTGATAAAATCATTCAGTGGTGATATTAATGAATGGAAAACTTTGATTCCATATAATGGAATGAGTCAGTATTTGGAAGGTCTGCATGATTTAGTAAACCAATATTTTTCAAATGATAAGTGCATATTACAAAGTCACAAATGGTTAAAAAAAAGATAATTCAAGTAAAATAGAGATCAGTAAACTTTTCTATTTGTATCAGTATGAAAATTTTGTTGATATGCCTTCTAATTCTACATTATAATGAATCTTTAAGAAACAACCTCTCAAGAGTTTTGATACGGTATCAGAAAATACTCAGAATTATCTGAGAAAGCTTCACCCCTTTCTAACTCTGTATCTGTTTCAGTCTAATTTTCTTTGTACACATCAAGTAAAATATCTCAGTAGGTTGAATGCATAAGCAGACAATGAAACTCTAGTTGCCCTTTATTAAGTTGAAGAGAATTTTTACATATCTGTTAAAGAGATTTGACAAATTGCAAAACAATGCCACTCTTATTAAATTTAATTTTACTTGGAATATACTGTTCTTTTTTTTAAAAGCACGCTAACATCAATTGATACAGCCATATAAAAAGGTTCATTGGGCTCTTGAAGACTTTTTAATAGTGCAAAGAGTAATTAAGACCAACATATTTAAGAAATACTTGTCTAAAAATAATCTATACTCTAAAGAAAAATCAGCCTTAGGATGATTCTTGCCAAGTCAGTAAATCCAAAATTTTAAACACATTCAGTAGAAGATACATACTTCTAGACTATGTAGAGAACTCACAATTTAAGAAGACACTTTGCTCACTTTGATTGAATCCTTTGAGGAATTTCTATCCCTCTATAATAGTCCTACTGAAAGGGAAATTCTAGCCTTCTCTTGTTATTCTCTTACTTCTAAAAATCTTACTCCAATCTAATTTCTGACTTATTTTTACCCTGACATTCACGACTTAATTTGTTCCTTCATATGATCACAGTTCTGCTCTCTGACTGTAACAATTTATGATCCACCTTTCTCAAGCATTCCTCTTGAGTCAATCTACTGTCTGGAATAAAGTCAGGTGATCTCTACCTTCCTCTTTAGGTTTAATGACTATATATGGAAATGATTCAAAGGGAAAGCCATTTTTCATTAGTAGATTATGGACAAGAAGGGGAAAGATGAACAAGGAAGACAGGGGAAGACTTGGGAGGTATGCATGGGCTAAATTGGATAGATGTAAACAGTGATGTATACCCAACCTTGGAAAAACAGGACTCTGTGATACAGGGATCAAGACATAGTCTGAATGGGTAAAGGAGGGGAAATAATGTTAAACTGCTTAACTGTCTTGCAGATACTGGTTTCCCCTGACTACTATTATAAAATAGATATTTAAGTTGTATGGAAAGGAATATTGGGAAATATTATTACAAAACACTTGTAAACCTGTCTTTAGCTTGTAACTGATTGGATTAGCTAAAAGGGGTACCAGAATTTGCCCAGGGAAACAGGCTTCTTACTAAGGATTTGTGGAGTATGGGGCCTGAAGTGAAATCCTGAGCCCCAACCAGAACCTTCTGAGGAGGGATATTCCCACTTGAAAGGACATGCAGACCAACCTGGAGTGGGCAGAGGAACAGAAGATATTTCTTGAAAGAAAGACCAGCAAGGGAAAAAACAAAACAAAAACAAAACAGCAGACTGTTTGGCTGTTATAAGATCAAGCAAGCTATTCACCTGGGACCATAAAGGAAAGAAAAGTCAGCCCAGCAAGGTAAACTCCCTTCTAAGACTGAAACTCAAAGGTAACACATGAGCAGGGTTGTAAACTCACTGGTGACCACCCTGATCTACTTGTGAGTGGAAGTGGAAGAAATGTAGCAATGAAGACATGGGTTTAATATGGCCATGTTCCATAGACTCCCGTTGACCTGGAGATGAGAGAGAGAAGAGGAAGGGTTAGCTGATCTGAAGTTTAGGGAGACTTGGCAACTCTCAAGGCCATGGGCACTGACCTAACCACTAGGGACTGGAATTGAGTGAAGAGGTCAGTTGATCTGAACTGGGGGGGAGGCATGTAAGAGTACCCAAACTTGCAGATGGTAGACATTTGACCTAGCTTGGATTGTTTGCTGATTAGAACTCCACCAGAAAAAGATAAATAAGTTTGATAGAGGAAGCAAGCATAAATTGCTGCAATTTGATGAACTGGACATTTGCTTATGGATGTAGCTGCTCAAAATTCCAACTGGAAGGGAAAGATAATTTGTATCAAGTATCAAGCCTGTCCCCTCAGTACACAGGGTTGATAGGGACAGGCAACTTAGACATTGGCTACCAAAAATGGGGGACTTTAAAGGTATGAAGTAGCTAACTTACAAGCTTTCAAAAGTGTGCTCAATTTCAAAACGAGGTGGGTAAGGTAGCATCTCCACTGAATAGTTTTCTTTTTGTCCAGATGGGTCTGCTGAAAGGGCAAGGGGAAGGATGGGGATAGGATAATTTTGATTCAATAGTAATTGTTATCATGACTAATTGACACGATCACAACTGTAAATGTAGATGATGTGTAACAAAAAGGAGGAACTAGTTAGTCTTTCTAGGAACAGGATTCTAGGACCATCAGGAGGGAAGAACATGATTGGAGTGTGGGATCGTAACAAGAAAAGCAGCAACAGCGGAGCTGGAAGCAGAGGATATGGCATACAGAGATAGAGCAACTGAGGACTCTAGACCCATGGAATGAGAAAAGCTGTGTTCCAGAAGGCAGGAGGCTAGATTGCAAAATGTGCACTTTGAACATTTAAACGAATATATATTTTATGAGCATTTTGTGTATATAAACAATAACAAAAAAAAAAAGGAGGGAGGGAAGGGAATAGACATTAATACTGTTAGCATGAAGGGGATTGTCATCATTGCAATGCAACAAAATATGATTAGTTGAGTGTAAAATTGATGAGCTGCCTGGCAAACTACCACTTAATTCACAATAAAAGCTTTAAAAACTTTTTTTATTACAGAGATCAGTATGAGCAAATTAGGTGTCTTCCTATGTTGTGAAACATATAAAATAAACATACAAAAAGTGACACATTTACTCTCTTCAGAATATTATATGAATAAAAGTATTCATTGGTTGTTCTGCAAACACCATAAACTGGATATTTACAGGGATCATTTCTTCAACCTTCAACCTTCAACCTTCTTTAAGTGTCAATGATAATCTCATTTGAAAGAGCAAGCCAGAATACCCGCTAGCTTTATACCTCCATTCCCATCCCCAAAGGTGGTTACCATGTTGTTGTTAGAGTCTGAACAACACATTTTGATGAATACAGCACCCTAAATGAGTGTAGGGCAGTCTCCAGTAGCTTTGCATATTCTGTGCCCATGAGCTGAGTGATCAGCTCTTGAAGACTTAGTTACGTTTGCTCCCAAACCTGTTGATGCCAGTCGAAATTGTTATTGTAAGTCATACAATTTAGCTTAACATTAACTGAGGAAATGTAAATGCAAAAAGAAAGAGTTTCAGCCATGAGAACTAAGCTGAAAGCTTTAAAAAACCTAATTTAAGCTTGTCACACACACACATAAAATAAAACTGCTGTAGATGTGGGAAAAACAATCAGACTAGTCACATAAAACACTGCCATAGTGCTTGATGTAGGCAGAACAGCTGTACAATATTGAGAAAAATCACAGAAACATAGAAGAATTTCTTTGCAAGTTTTTGCTCAAGAAATTGAAAATCAAAAACGAATTCAGAGTTTTTAATTTCTCAAAAAAAAAAGCCTTAGTTTTATAGTAAATACTTGGTAAATATACTCATTTATATAGTTTCACATAAAATGTCTACGGTACATATAGCCTTTTTATTCTCTTCACCATTTCAACATACTTAATTGACTCATGTGATAGTAGTTAAGAGAAGATTTTTATTTTAACATATTCAGCTTCATAAAGGTCTTGTTGTTACGTGCCATTGAGTCTATTCTGACCCATAGCGACCCTGTATGGAGTTTCCAAGGAGCAGCTGGTGAGCTTGAACTGCCAACCTTGCAGTTCAAATGACTTTGCAGTCTGATGCATTAACTCACAGCACCACACCAAGACTCCATAAAGGCTTTAAGAAACATAAACAGAGCCGAGAGCGGGACCCTACCCAGAGAAACAGAGATGCCTGAGATGGAGACAGAGATGATGACATGGAGCGATGAAGCGGCTGGGGACTTTGGATCCAGAGAGGGAAAGGGACTGTGGGCCAAAAACTTGGGGGTGGGGCGGGGTGTAGGGGGTGAGTTTCTAGGATATACCCTCTGGTTGGTTGGAACCATGGCAATGAGATGATATACGATGGAATGAATGTAAAACTAAAGTTCTCTCATGTAAACTATCATATAATTCATAATAAAAAATTCTTTTTAAAAAAGAAAGAAACATACAGTGCTACAAGAAGAGAGAAGCTTTCTGGTGTAGTGCTATAGGATCAGTACTGGACTTTGAACCACAAGTCAACCGTTCAAATCTACCAGCTGCTCCTCAGAAACCCTATATAAGGTCACTATGAGTCAGAACTGACTCAACAGCACTTAACAAGAAGAAGAGAAGTTTATCTGACCTCAGAAGAGAACAGCTTTCAGGAAGAGTAAGATATGATTATGTAGAGGTAAGGGAGAATAGAAGGAATGAAGGTGGGGAGAGAAATGAATTCAGTCAGTAGAGAGTTGATGTCAGAAGATTAGCACTACTGGATGCCTGGGAACACCGCACCATGTTCAAAGTATTATCACTATTTACTTTGGTTCCTTTTGAGTTAGTAGAAAAGGGAGAGAATTTTAAAAGATGAATAAGACATCTCATGAGCTGTCCCTTGAAAAGCTAACAGAAGGGTAGAGAATCGATATTACTTATGCTTACTATGTTGTTGCTGATTGTTACTGAGTTGATTCAGACTCATGGCGACCCTTCGTGTGTTGAGTAGAGCTTTTAGAAGCAGCATATGTTAGGTCTGTCTTCCAAGGCACCTTTGAAACAGCCAATCTTTCAGCTAGTAGTCAAGAGTGTGTGCAACCAGAGCCTACAGTCACTTTATTAATATTTAATTTTTGCATCTATATATCACAGAAATCAAATGTGAGACCTTTTATCCAAAGTTGAAAAAAAAATTTTTTTTTTTTAAAGAGAAGAGGAAACTGTAATACAGAGAAAATTTTTAGCAGGAATAAACAAAATGTTAAGAACCAAATCCAATATATCTAGGAGATTCTGAGGTATCCCCCAGATTTTTGATATAAAAAATTAAATAGAATGTTCCATATGCAATAAGGGTACACATATAGCAATAGTGTATGTCCAAAGTAAACTGAATGTACAAAAATATTCATCATATAAGACCACATTTTCAATTGGCAAAGTTAAGACACATAAATACACAAACAGTAACTAGTAACATACAAGACATGCCTTCTTCCACTTTTATGATCTTAGAAAGTCTCTTCTTGCAGGAGTATGTGATAGCAGTGGGGAAAATGTTAAGAGGCAGTGATTCTAAAGGTATATCAAAGCTCTGGTAATCTATCGTTTTGAGACATAGGTAAGTAGAAAACTGAGAAACGTCAGCATTGACAAGAATTCTTTAGTGGTGTATAATGGAAGGCTGTATTAAAGCAGAGATGTTAAGTCTGCATTTCTACTCAATTACTTTTGTTGTGTGACCCTCCACATATCTCAACTTCAATTCATTCAACAATAATGTGGTAGGGTGAGAGAGGAGGCCTTTTAGAGAGCTACTAGACATATTAATGGAAATAAAGCATGGAGAGCATGAAGAAGAGCGCTTGGTGCTGGATAATTGCTCAGTGAATGTTATTTCCCTTCACTTTGAATTGGTGGCTTCCAGAGTCTGTTCTGACATCCTTCCTTGTTGTTGTTGTGAAGTGCCATCAAGTCGGTTCCAACCCATAGCGACCCTGTGACATCCTTCCTACACATAAAAAATTTCAGTTCTGCTTTTACTGGAAACAGTAAGAGATGCTTATTTCCATAATTTAAACAAAAGTAAGAGATTTCAGACTTCTGAGGAAGAAAGTTTCTGTACCACTACTCTCCCAGGCCAACCTTGCTCCTGAATATTAAGTTACCTGACTCTATCCCAGGCATCTTAATGAATATGAAAAATGAAGGGAAAGATGTTCTTTTACACTGTGCCTTACTCATTTGGCTCAAGGTCATGAAGTTGATTTTGAAAGAAACACCTTTAGAATGAGAGACTTTGTCAAGGCTTTGTAAAGAATTTACCTTACTGGCAAAATAACACGTTAACCCAAGACAGTCTAATGGGTTCTGAAAGAAGACAAGAGATTCACTCTTGGGGCAGAGACAAAGTTATTATTCACAGCAAGAGCAGCAGCCACAGTATCAGCATTTTCTTTTGTCAGTTCCTTGATCATAAATGCCCACAAATGGCCAGTGACACCTGCACATACAGTAGGTTGTGTGATCGAAGAAATCTGAGCTTAGGGATTCTGAATCTACCTATGGATAGAAGGCATGACTTCCCTTTGCAATGGAGGGAGAGAACAATCTCTGTTTTCCAAGGCTTTACAAAGACATCCTTGAAAAGAGTCTAGAACAAAGATATCAGGGCCTCTGCTTGCAAGGCTTGCAGAAAAGGGAAAAAGCTCATAAAAAATTGTCTTCCAATAACCTTGTAACATATTTATAACTAATTACGTTGATAGAGTCTAAGACTGTTGTGCTGTTAAGTGCCATGGATTCAGTTCTGACTCACAGCGACCCTGTATAGGGTTTCTGAGGAGTGGCTGGTAGGTTTGAAGTACTGACCTTGTGGTTAGCAGTCAAGTGCTTATTCTACAGCGCAACTCTCTGGGTACCAAACTTTTCCTTACAAAAATATTAAATGAAGGTACTAAAAAATGGCTTTCTAGATGATGAAAGCATATATTTTTTTGTGAAAACAACATGTACTCTGAAGTTTATTTAAGAAAATGACAAAATAAGTGGGAAAAGGTAAGAATTTCACAATTAGACTAATAATTTACTAAATCCCTATTCTAAGCACTATGAAATTATTTTCCCATGCATCACTGTTATTCTTTTATCATTTATTCAGGTCTTTTAATAAATTAATTTTAGTCATAGTTTAGTATTTCTTTAGCTTTTTCTAGACCTTGTTGTTGTTAAGTGCCTTCAAGCCAATTCCAACTCATAGAGACCCTGTATAGGGTTTCCGGGAAGCATCTAGTGGGTTTCAACTGCCAATCTTGCAGTTAGCTTATGGGTGGAATGGAAATAGGAACCACAGGGAGGAAATGAGATAACTGTTGTTACAAGGAAGAGGAATGCAATTACTGCGATGAAACAAAGTGCATCATCTGTTGACTATAAAACTGGTGATCTTGTCTATAAGCCTTCACTCATCACTATAAAAATTTTGAAACAAAACAGTTATAGCTCTTACTTCTGTTTCTTGTCTTATTGTATTGACTAGGACTTCAAGAACAATGCTAAGAATTAATAATGATAATGGAAATCCTTTTTTTTACCCCTTAATTTTAATAGAAATACCTCCACATTTTCAGTGTTAAGAAATACCGCCACACAACAGTGGTATGTGTGGAAATAATTCTCATAGTGCCTACAATAGGGGTTTAGTAAAATACTGGTCTAATGCTTACCTTTTTTAACTTAATTTTTTCATCCTTTTCTTAAATGAAGGTCAGAGCAAACATTGCTTTCAAAGGAAAATAGATCCTTTTATCTAAAAATCCATTTTTGAGGACCTTCATTTAATACTTTTGTAAAGAACAGAGTTTGGTATTAAGAGAGGCTAATCGTGGACTCTATCAATGGAATGAGATGTCTTCATCATTAAAATTGCTTTCCCTTTTCCACTAACTCAAAGGAACCAAAGTCAGTAGTTAAAATACTTTGATTTGAACATGGCATGGTGGTCCCAAGCACCCAGTAGTCCTCATATTTTGGCCCCAGGATACTTCCCTACCATTATCAATTCTCCACTGACTCAATTCATCGCTCACCTCCCCACCCCCGCCCACATCTCTTCTTTGAGGTCAGATTAGTTTTTCCCTTCTTACTGTTGTTGTTAAGAGCCATTGAGTCAGCTCCGACTCATAGCGACCCTGCACAGGGTTTCTGAGGAGTGGCGGATCTTGTGGTTCAAAATGACCTTAAGGTTCAGTGCTTATTCCTATGGTGGCACCTGTTCATACAGCACTGAAAACAATATGTTTCTTGAGGCCTAAATTCTAGAGACCAGCAGAGAACATGGTCCATAGCAAATGATAATACACATTCCTTGCATATACATTTCAATAAAGATGATACTATCTATTTACTTTCTAGGAGTTGGTTTTGTGCTCATATATTTGCATACCACAACTGGCAATGGTGCTCATTAAGAGAAAAATTAAAATTCGTTGTTTGGAAGAAAATCATTATGTTGTAAAACTGACAAATTAACTGAAAAAAAATTAGAGAGAGTAAAATTGCTCTGAGACCACAAATGTAAAAGAAAACTAGTCTCAGGGGCTTACAGAAGTTGTGAGACTATGAGAATAATGTGATTATCATGGGAATTTCAGTTTCCTAAAATACCTGACAACAAGGCATCTGTCTCAGTATATATGTATATATGTAGACCTAAGAGTCATATTCTCTCTTTTCTAGGAAGTAGTAAATATATATTAAAAGAGGTATTCCAAGCAGATATGAGCGTCCCTTTCAAGTATGAAAATTTGAATGTGAAATGACTATGGCACACATTTAACAGTGAGGAAAAACCAACTCGAGATGGCTCTCAAAGGTTTCCACTTTTTTCACTAAAGAGAATGTAAAATAATGGTGAACGGTCAATTTGATTATATATTCAGCTTTCTAAATAATGATGATAATCCCACAGCAGCACCAAAAAATGTTTATTTTGAAGACATTAGCAGACTTTTGTGAACCATAATATTTAACATTCTCTTCTGCCAAATGGAGAGAACATTTATTTATATGGTGGCTGTGAATATGAAATGAGATATGAAGAATAAACCAACTGACAAAGAGACCAAAACACAGTAAGAACACAATTAAAGATAGGTGCTATTTGTCTTATCATATTTAAACTATGCTAAGGAGCTCTGGTAGCGTAGTGGTTACGAATCGGGCTGCGGACCTTAACGTCAGCGGTTCGAAATTACCAGCCGCTCCACGGGAGAAAGATGAGGCTTTCTACTCCCGTAAAGATTTACATCCTCGGAAACCCTGTACAGGGTCGCTATGGGTCGGAACCGACTTGGTGGCACTTAACAACAACAACAACAACAAGCATAAAAACCCAGAAAGCTGTATTTGTGCTTTGATTCTAATAAGAATTATGTCTGTATATAAGACAAGACAGAATACAAAGATATGTGAATGTTTTAAGAAAATGGGAGTGTAAATTAACTTGCATTTCTTTTTAAAATCCATTTAGTTGGAGTAACACATATAATATTTTAAATGATTCTTAAGCATGTCTTCCACAGATTATTAAAAATATACTTGAAGGAAATTATTTTTTTACTATACTTTCTTTTACTTTTCCTCTTCTCTCAGTAAATTAGAAAGTAAAACACACTCCTTTTAAGAGCCCTGGAGGCACAGTAGCTAAAGTGCTCAGCTGCTAACCAGAAGAAGGGTGGTTCAAACCCATAAGAAGGATGTCATATTCTGCTTCTGTAAAGATCTGTTGTTGTTAAGTGGTGTTGAGTAAGTTCTGATTGTATAGGGTATAGAGTCAGTTCTGACTGTATAGGTCTTCTGAGGAGTGGCTGGAGGGTTTGAACCATCGAACTTGCAGTTAGTAGTCCAATGTTTATTTGACAGCAGGTCTACTCTGCCCTATGTTGTTGTTGTTAAATGCTCTCAAGTTGATTCTGACTCATAGCAACTTTGTACAGGGTTTCCGAAAAGCAGCTGGTAACTTTGAACTGCCAACCTAGGGTTCACAATACAGTGCTTATCCTATAGCACCACACCAGGAGTGCACTCTCTCCTACAGGGTCACTCACTGTATGTCAGAATCAACTCACTGGCAGTGAGTCCAGATTTTAAAATATACTTCTTTCAATACTGTTGTTCCTTCCCCACTAAGTTATCAAACAAAATCTTGGAAAGTGAAATGCCCAGTATTTTATAGGCACCGATAGCACTTAACAACAACAATATACAGCTAGTGACTATTCCTCAATGACAGCACTAATTAAACATCATAGAATTTGCAAGTGCAAATATCAACTGTGACTCAAACATAAGAACACCTCTTCTCCTTTGTCTCTCACTGAATTGGGTGACGTTAGTCCTTGGTGTAAGTCAATTTATCAAGAAACTGTAGCCACCTTATCAGACAGAGCGAGCCCCTGCACTTAAAAGTAGATTTAGCTATCTCCTTTCAAATGAGAACAGTTTAAATTTAAAATTCTCTGTGGCTGCTGAAGACGGACATGAATATTTTAACTCAAGACATCTCTCCTGTAATCTACATCTTCCTATAGGCACTGACAGGAGCCGCTTTTATCTTTACATATTTATGAATAGGATATAGATGTCAATGCATATAAAAGTGTTCTATAAAGAGAAAATAATTATAAACATGTAAAGGATCATTTTTTTTGAAGTAGTAATTATCTTCCATATGAGCTGATGAGCTCTTAAACTGTTTTTAAGAAACTCATATGATGACCACTTGATTTAAAACTGCAAAATAACTGCAATTCCTTTCATGAATACAGCACAGTCACACTGAGATGCCTTGGTGTGTAGAAATTCAAAAGACAAAGCAAATAGACAAACTAAAAACCCTGCTCTGATAATCTCCACCAAATCCCAAACTCATTGCCAAATTACAGAAAACCTACAGGAGACAGAATAGAACTCCGTTGGGATTCCAAGATGATAAATCTTTATAGGAGCAGACAGCTTCATCTTTCTCCTGGGTAGTCCTAACAGCTTACCTTGTAGTTAGCAGCCCAACACTGAAGCCACTGTGTACCAGGGATCCTTACTGTTTTGATGTGGTTGTTATTAAGTGCAGGTTCTGACTCACAGTGACCCTGTCTAGGGTTTCCTAGGAGCAGCTAGTGAGTTTGAACCACCAATCTTGCAGTTCAAACTGACCTTGGGGTCCAATGCTTATCCTAGAGAGCCATATACACAGAAATGAAAAAAAAAAAACCAACAGAGCTGATATTTAACAATATGAGATCTCTATTAAAGCTACTTTTTATATAAAATCTTAGGCAACCAATGTAATCTGTTCTAGGAACCCTGGTGGCACAGTGGCTAAAGTGCTCAGCTACTAACCAATAGGTCAGCAGTTTATATCAGCAGCCACTCTTCTGGAGAAGGTTGTGGCCATCTGCTTCAGTATAGAGCTATAGGGATGCTAGGAGCTAGGATCATCCAAATGGCAATAGATTTTTCTTGCTTTTTAATGTGGTTTCTTGTGTTCATTAGACCTAACCAAGATCTTTAATGAAGACAGTCAAAGTTCTAGAAAATCAGAAACAGTCATAAGCTTTCAAACTAACAAACTCAAAGGGCCTAGGATCAAATGGACTGCGTGTGAATTACCAGAGATTGAGTAAAAAATTAGGGCTCTTCAGGCTAGAAAAATGATAATCAAATGAAAAGGAAAAAAAAAAAAAAAATATATAAAGCGAAGCCCATTACCATCAGTTCATTTCAACTCATAGTCACATTTTAAGGGTAGAGCAGAACTGTCCCATAGGGTTTCCAAGACTCTCTCTTATTGTTTTGTGTGTGTGTGTGGGGGGGGG
>NW_006408649.1:464102-513590 GCF_000296735.1 Chrysochloris asiatica | reverse complement strand
CCAAGGAGATAAGCAAATTTGTTCATTTACAATCCTGTCATTTGACTCAAAAATAATCAACTGATGCTAAAAAGGAAGAAAACTTAGATATAGGCTTTTGGAAACTGTTCTCACTGAAGATGGCATTAAGAGTGATGGTACATTTGAGGATCTCCTCATTCATGAAAAATTTAGGCTACAATTACACTTTGCAGACACAGCTGGACATTAGGAATACAGGTCCCAAGTAGTTAAGAAATGTGGGCAATGGACCTAAGTTATGGACTCATACATTTTCGGGTCTCAGAGATTATTTCAGGGAAAGGAGGGAATCAGGTATACCATGTTGAAAGGCATTACAGATTACTGGGAAAGTACAGACTCCCAAATTATGTAATTAGCTGTAAAAAACAAGTCATCAAGTTTCGTTGTCCACTGATTTAAGCAGTTCATACACTAGTACATGGTAAGTACTCAATAAATCTCATTATTACTACACTAGTAGATTGTTGTTGTTGTTGTTAAATGCCGTAGAGTTGATTCCAACCCACGGCAACCCTGTATAGGGTTTTTGAGGACCAGCTGGTGAGTTTGAACTGATGACTTTGCAGTTCAAACCAACCCTGCAGTGCTAATCATATAGCGTCACATCAGGGCACCATATCAGGACTAGTAAATAAAAACATATAACCAGGACATAAATTATGATCCTGTCTTGGTATATTTATGGGCTATTTAAGTAGAAAATATAAAATTGTGAAAATATCATTAAAAATTGTTGTTAACCGCTGTTAAGTTGGTTCTGACTCACAGTAACCCTGCATAGGGTTTCCAAGGAGAGGCTGGTGGGTTTGAACCATTGACCTTACAGTTCAAAACAACCTCGTGATCCACTGCTTAGCCTACAGTTATAGGTAGCTGACTATTATACATCATTCTGCCACATAAGTATTGATATACTGTACAAACTAAGCAACTGCTCTGCACTTATTTCCTCCTGTGTAGGATGAAGAGATAAGGCCACCCATGTCACCCATGTTAAGGAGCTCTGGTACCGTAGTGGCTATGAGTTGGGCTGATAACCTCAAGGTCAGCGGTTTAAAACTACTAGCTGTTTCATGGGAGAAAGATAAGGCTTTCTGCTCCCATAAAGATTTACAGCCTCAAAAACCCTATACAGGGTCACTGAGTCGGAACCGACTCCACGGTATATAACCACCATCATCACCACCATGTAAGAGGGTTAATGGCATTTAAGTGTTATGACATACATATTAAACCATGAAAGGCCCTCCCAAAACTAACTGTAGGTAGCAGCTTCTCAGCTTAAGTGAAGAAGGATTCTTGTTGTAGCTGTCAGTTTTTATTTTGACTTTAATGAGTTTTTATTCTAGTTAGACATTATCCAGAGAGATTTCTGGGTAGCCAAAAAAAGGGGGGCCACAGAAGTATGTTTCTTCTTAAGTATCCTCCAAGGAAAGAGAAACAAATAAGCAAGCAATAACAATAGATTAGGAAAAACATGCAAAACCCTCTGTATTCAGCATAATTGTAGGTCAAGCATGTTCAAAGTTCAAACTGTCATAACTAAAAAGAAATACACCAAATTCCAGAGAATGCTTTCTCACATTCCATGCTCTGTTAATAGTACATATATTCCAAAACAGAAATAATTGAAATCAACAAGAATGTAAGGAAACAAAAAACATTTTTTTGTTTCCTTACATTCATAACAAAAATAAAAGTGAGCCTAAGCATACCATAAAAAAAGTAAGACAGTTATAATGAAGGCAGTATGTGCATATGTCAGGGAGAGAGGGGAAAAGTTACAAATTCAGTAACATTCAAAACCAGTCATTTTGACTCCTTTATTCTAAGGCTAAAAATAAAAAGAAGTGTATACAAATATTATATTCTAGCTAGTAAATCTGAATCTCATAGGAGTGAGAGTTAGCAGATCTTAAACTACATTGTACCTATATGTGCTAGAATTGTGCAAACAAATATATTTGAAATATTGAGAATCAAGTTTCTCACTGAAAGAGAAAGCTGACAAGTAACAGGAAAAGCATAGAATGAATTCTATATTGCTGCATCTGAATTGGAGAAAACAGGAAGAGCTTACGGTTTTTAAAGTATATACAACAGACATAGATATGTGTGTCTATACATACAAGAAGGGACTTCTAGGAAGTTCGTGGTGGCAGTGGTGGTGGTGAAGGTGTCTCATGGAGTAGCTTCAGACTCATAGCGACCCTGTATAGGGTTTCTGAGGCTGTAAGTCTTTACCGAAGCAGAAAGCCTCATCTTTCTCCTGCAGAACAGCTGGTAGTTTCAAACTGCTGATCTTGAAGGTTAGCAGCCTAACTCATGATCACTAGGCTACCAGAGCTCCTTCGAAGTTCGTGGAACAATGGAATTAAACGATAATGGAAGAGGAAGTGACATGATGACGGACTAGGTAGTAAATCTATACAGACCCTTTACAACAAAGATAAGGAAAACAAAATGAAACCGGTGCATATGATAGTCCTGGAACCCTGAGTTTCAGATGAAGGGCTAGTGAAATGGACTGAATGTTCACTAAAAGAGAAAGTGGCAAAAAAACACAAAAAACACAAAACACAGACTGGTGTCAGCCAACCAGACATGGCATGGACATCTTAAACTTGTCTGAGTGCTTTCAGAGACAAGACAGCATATTGGCATTGCAGAAATAGACCAGTGACTCACAGAAATAAAGGTGTGATCTGTTTCTTATTTCTCACACTCCTTTGGTGACCGGAGGAATGGCTGCAGTCCACTCCCGAATGCCCTCTGTGAAGTTCCTGCTCTCCCAGTGGTCAGAGCCAAAGTGCCACAGATGTGAGCCCCATCAAAGTGAGTGAAGAGCTATCTGCATTAACCTGAATTCAGGTGAGGCCTTCTACAAACCTGCAGAGCTGACCCTGGCCAGCCCTGGACTAACCCTCACTAGGAGAAGTAGCTTAATCGATGTGTGGGGGAGAAGGAGACAGACGGACACACATGGCCATCTTGAACTTTAAAAGGTGGCCGTGAAGGCAAGAAGGGGGTGGTGGCACAGAGGCATACCGCTTAATGTTGGAGAGAAATGTGCAAAATTTTTCGTTGTATCCCACATTACCCTGGTGACCAGAGGTGTAGCCAGCAGCCTCCCACTGTATGTGAAGGTACACACAGTGAAGCTCATGCTTTCTGGACAGCTGGAAGTGCATCAAACTGAGTGGGGAAGTAGCAATGCCAATGTTAGCACCTGGAATCAGGTGTGGCCTGTTCCCAAACTGTAGAGCTGGTTCAGGCTCACCATACACTAGCAGAACCTCTCACTCTCGAGTGCCTGCTGGGATGGAAATACCCTGATCCCCCAGTTGCTTTGGGGTCTGAACAAACTATTTCCATATTGGGTACCCAGAATAGAAAACACCTAACCCTACAGAACTCCATCTAGGGATGAAGCATCACTGTCTTATCATTTGTCCAAAATCCATGTGGGGTCCTTGACTAGGAGACCCTCGAAACTTCTTCTCTCTGGGTCTGGCACCTGGTTTTTCCTTTCATTGTTTTAGTTTGTCTATTCTTTCTTCATGTTCTTCCTCTTTTTACCTGTCTTTGCATTTTATCCCCTCTCTGCATTCTATTTTCTTCCTATGTTTCCTACCACTGTTGCTTCTCTTTTTTCTTGCACTTTTTCTCATTTTTCTTTACTATTCACCTATCTCTTTTGCTTTCACTCAACCCTTTCCCTAATTGTGTTTCTTTCTTTTAACTTATATTTTCTTCCATGGTTTAAATTTTGTTTTGTTTTTTTACTCTCCCTCTTGTCTTTATGATTCCCAAATTCCTTTTTCTACCTGTTAACTGCATTTTTTTCCTCTTTATTATTTTATGCTTTCACTGTTTTTGTTTGTTTACCTTCTCTCGTGTGTGTGTGTGTTCTCTTTTTGCCTCATCTGACAGGGGACATCAATTGTGCTCACAAAGCCCAGCCATAGCCGTGCCTACCACATATACACCCATCGAGCAAGAGCCAATACTAGCTGCTATACAACTAATCAATGACAGTAACCAATATCAGCCAAACTCATCCTAAACAGAGCTGCACAAATGGGAAACAGATAACAGTGTACACACTTCTATCGCTCAGTCACACCCACAAGAAAGCAAGTGGTAAGTGCCTAAGAATAGACCAACATACAATCATCAGTTTAAATGAAATATCACACTGTCACAGAAGCAACAAACTATTTTCATTCACACCAAGAAACAAGACAAAGTAGCACAAACAAGTGACCAAAAAGCAGGAGCTAAAAAACAGTTTTTGAGGAAACAAAGGTATTGGAACTATGTGAAAAAGAATTCAAGGAAACTATATTTAGGTATCTCTAAATTATTGACAGGAAGGTCAAGGAAAACAAGGAGGAATTCAGGAAAACACTAAAGGAACCAACAAACAAAACAGATAATGGACTGGAGACAATACAACACCTTCAAACAGAAATCCAGAAGATTAATACTAAAGATTTCAAGAAAGGAACAACACTGAAAGAGCAAAGTCGTTGATTTGAATCAATGGAAGCCTGATTTAGTGAGCTTGAAGATAAATCTCTCAATACTAGTAAGCTAGAAGAACAGGAAGAAAAAAGAATGAAAAAATATGAAGAATGCCTAAGACTCCTGTGGGATAGTATGAAGAGGAATAACTTAGAGCAATCAGAATTCCAGAGTAGAAGAAACAAAGAAAGGCACAGAAAAGATAGTTGTTGGAAGAAAACTTCCCTAATATCAGGAAAGACAAGATGATATGCATTTATTGTGCTTTATTGACTATGCAGAGATTTTCTAATCTATGGCTCATGACAAGCTATGGGTAACATTGTGAAGAATGGGTCCTCCAGAATACTTAATTGCGCTCATGAGGAACCTGTACATAGACCAAAAGGCAGTCACTTGAATAGAGCAAGGGGACACTGAATGGTTTAAAACCAGGAAAGGTATGTGCCAGGATTGTGTTCTTTCACCATATTTATTCAATCCATACACTGAGCAAATCATTCAAGAGGCTGAATTATAGAAATAAAATTATGGCATCAGGATAGGAGGAAGGTTCATTAACATGTGCAGATGATACAATCTTGCTAGCTTAAAAGCAAAAATGACTTAAAATACTTACCAATAAAGATTATATATCCAAGTCTTCATTATAGGTTACATCTCAATATAAAGAAACAGAAATGCTCACAACTGGACCAATAAATAACATCATGATAAATGGAGAAAAGATTGAAGTTGTCAAAGATTTCATTTTGCTCGGATCCACTATCAACACTCAATGTAAGCAGCAGTCAAAAAATCAAGTGACATTACGAAAATTTGTTGCGAACACCTCTTTAAAGTTTTCGAGAACAAAGATGTCAATTTGAAGGCTAAGGTGCATGTGACCCAAGCTATCTAAAAAATGATCTCTTCCGCCTCCCTTCTTTCTACCCTTAGTTGTTGTTGTTGTTGTTAAGCGTCGTCAAGTCAGTTTCAACCCATAGCGACCCTGTATAGAGTACTACTATTAAACTCTGATTTCTATAACTTTACCTATTCTAAATTTACTTTTCTATAAAATATGTCTTCCACACAGGGATGCTCTTCACAGCCTCTTATGACTCTAGCAGTCTGTGATTTTGTGGCTATTAGGGATATACATAGATTTTGTGCATGTGCTGATATATACATGTGCACACACACACACACTTTAAACAAGTATTACTGGCTAAGCAAATCATTTATGTCAGTGAGTCTTAGCTATGAAGATATTTAAGTTGACAGTAAACTTTAAGAAACTCAATATAGCTTCGTGTAGTGAACCTTCTCCATTGTTCTATGTCTGGACACTATGTGACAGAAATGTGCATATTTGGTTAATATTCTGTCAAATGAAGTCAAACTGAACTCTGCTAAGAAGGGTTCATGTGTCCTTGTATATTTCAAAACAGGTAAAACATATGAATTTGTAATGAGGCTAGGAGGAGTTTTAAATTCTTTTTGCTAAAAATTTACAACCATAGATTTAGACAGGTTGAAATTTTAGAAGGCCAATCTAAGCCTCATGCTCTTTTTTACATAAAATGGCAAAAGAGTTTGAGGTGATAGGGTACAGAATTATTTTAAGGAAACATCAGTATTTTGACCCATATTTTTCATGAACCAGTTAACTAGAAAATTACAAAACCTGAAAAACTCTGATAAACTCTACCAAGGGGATTAACACAACACAGTCATCCCCACCCACTTCCTCGAGGCCCTCCCAACTGGGGCATATTTCTGGAATGGAAACAGAAGCCTCTGAAGCTGTTGAAAAATGAGGGCCGCTGAATATTTAATTCTGTTAACGAATCATTAGAAAAGTAGAAATTGCTGTCTCTCTGAGAACCAGCGAGGTAGCAGCCTCCACAGACTCTGTGAATTTTGCAGGAGCTGGCTGGTTTCCCAGCAACACAATGATTTGTGCGGCTACTACTTTGGGCACCTTGTGGATAATTAAATATTAAGTCCCTCTTTGATGTATGTAAAGTCTGCCGAAGAGGATTACCAGCCACAGTGAAGGTAGCAGTCCCGCATTTTCTGGTAATTGAACATTGCAAGATCATTACCTATTCTTATCTTTACCCTGTAAGAACCCATCTGTATTTTTGTATTATCCAAAGTACCTTTGAGACTTGAGAAAGAGAAAGAAAGAAAGTGAAGAAAAGGGTAGCTCATGCATTCAATATTTGGGGTCTTCTAGGATTCCTGTTGTGGCATTGTGGGATAATCACTGGACTGCTAACCTCAAGGTCGGCAGTTCAAACCCACCAGGTGCTCCTTGGAAACACTACATGGGATCGCTATGAGTTGGCACTGACTTGCCAGCACTTAAAAACAAAAACGACTAGGTGTTTGGGATATAAACGACTAGGTGTTTGGGATATGGAGATGAAGACCAATATGGGTGAAAGAAAAGCAAATGAGGCGAGCAAACGATTTCCTATATGCTCTAGTTAAAGGTCCTACTTTCCATACCAAATTTAAGAATCTTGCCTAAAATTATAAGGAAGCTAGAGATGCAGGTACATGTCCACAAGTAGCATGAATATGTTACCACTCTAGTCTAAACTCATCTAAATAAGACAACTTTTGAAAAAAGATAATGGCGATTTCAAATTTAAATTATGAACACAGTCCTGTCACATCCCAGGACTTGTTCATGTTTCCATTCTGAAACCATGGTTTTTCTGCATTCATTTCTCAAGTAGCAAGAATCTATTTACAATGATAAGATTGAGCTCTCCATGAAATGTGCTTGCACTCCAAAATAGATTTGAATCAGCAATACCAGGCTGGCCGAGAATACTAAATTCTAAAGGATATGGAGGAAGAGATAATCATTCATTTATTTTACAGAGATTATAAATAAATAGGAGTCCTGGTGTGGCACTGTAGGATACGCACTGGACTGCTAACTGCAAGGGAAATAGTTCAAACCCACCAGACACTCCCTGGGACCCATATAAAAGGCTGCTATGAGTTGGAACTGACTTGACAACAGTTAACAACAACAACAACTAAATAAGAAAATTAAGTACTAGTGTGGCGTTTTAAGATAAGCACTGTACTGCTATCCACAAGGTCAGCAGTTCAAACTTACCAGCTGCTTATCAGAAACCCTATACAGGGTCACTATGAGTCAGTGGCATACAACCACCACCACCAAGCCAGGACAATAGTTTTCTTGAATCAATTACAAAACATTTTAAGAAACCCAGGTCATTGGTTGTCAAGAGCAGGAAATTAGTACCTATGGGAAAATTGTTGTTATACAAGGGAAAGGAAAGAGGAAGACAAAATAAAAGGGGGGAGGGTACAATGAAGTTTCCTTTTATTACACTTGAAAGATTTTTGGGAGTGATGCTCTTTACAGAGCTTGCATCATCACAGAAGAAATACTGGAGAAATTAGGAATTAATATATATGAGGAGGCTTCCAAAAGTTCATGGAAAAAAAGATAATGGAATTATCTACAAACTTTTTGAAGTCCCAGTACTCTGCAAATAAGAAAGCTGCACTCATATAAATAAAGTTGTTAGTATGGACAGCTGCCTGAAAGAGGCATCTTAACAAAGTCTTCAAAAAAAACCCAAACAAAAACCAACTTATCGTGGTCCTGTCTAGAGTTTCCAAGGCTGTAAATCTTTGTGGGAACAGAAAGTTTCAATTTTTCTCCTGCAGAGCAGCTGGTAGGCTTGAATTGGAAACTTGTGGTTTGCAGTTCAGTGCTTATCCTACAGAGACCCTACAGGATAGAGTAAAATCACCCCACAGGGTTTCTAAGGCTCTGGTAGCGTAGTGGTTACAAATCGGGCTGCGAACCATAAGGTCAGCGGTTTGAAACTACCAGCTGCTCCGCGGGAGAAAGATGAGGCTTTCTATTTCCGTAAAGATTTACACCCTCGGAAACCCTGTACGGGGTCGCTATGGGTCGGAACCGACTCGAAGGCACTTAACAACAACAAAGTCTTTATGGGAGACAACTGCCGCATCTTTTTTCCACAGAGCAGTTGCTGGATTTGAACCATCAACCTTACAGTTAGTAGCTGAGCAATAAGTCACTGAGCCACCAAAATTCCTTAAAAAAAGCCTTAGCTGTATTAAATTTTGATTATTGGAGAAAATAAAGAAAAATTAAAAAGAAGAAATTTAAATCTCTAAAATCATTCAGAAATCATTAAATTCTACAGAAGTTGCAACTCATTCTTTTACTAACTGAAACTTTCAGAAAAGTTTAAAAAGAAACTTGTATTATTTCTGAAGGATCTAGGCCCAAGTATCAAGTCTAAACACATTCTACTGTTTTCAACATGACAGAGAAGATGGATGTTTCCCCCTTTCCTGGTATCCACATTGTTTCATAATATTTTCTATGTACACGCACATACACACACACACATATGACAAAACATGAAGTGGGTCTCTAAACAAAGAAATTAGCCTGATTGTCCTCTTAGGTTCTAGTCATCAAGGAAGATGAAATTGAGCAAGACTGAGAACTTTAAAAATGGAGGTTCTTGCAGGAAAGTACGTAACCACAGCAATATACATTTGCTTCAGGACGAAAGTCAGAACCTAAATTCCATATGGAAAAAAACTGTTGTTGTTAAGTGCTGTGGAGTTGGTTCTGACTCACAGCAATCCTGTATAGGGTTTCCAAGGAGCAGCTGGTAAGCCTGAACCACCGACCTTGCAGTTCAAACCAACCTTGCAATCCAGGGCATTAACTTGCAGCACCACACCAGGACTCCTATATGGCAAAAATGATGGGACATACTTTAAAGCTTACTTTAGTGAGCATAGATGAAACTTCAAGTTTGCTGAAAAAGAGTCACCTTTAACTTCTACTATTTCAGGTCCCTTGAATATGTTAGAGCCTACTGCATTTGTGCTTAGACACTGTTCTTTTAAAAAGCTACTAGTAGTTTCTTAATATAATTTAAGACAAATTGTTGAGACTAATTACCTGGGTAAGAACATAGTGGTATGAGGAGATTATAATTCAGATATTAGTACCTTTCTTCCTACATCTTAGCAATTCTAGACTAGAAAATCTTTGATAAGTTATCATTTCAGTTTAACTACGAACAGTATATAGAAGTATTTATCTACCTATATCGCAGAGGAAAATAGAGGATAATAAATATGAAGGTTCTCTGAAATGAATCCCAAGACAGTCTTAATACTTGAGTCATTAAAAAAAGAAATTCACATTTTTTACATACATTAATGTAGACATATAAATATAAATTATAAAGTAGATCTTTAAAATTAGAGTTAAATTAGGTAGGTGTCAGATTTCAGGAAACTCTTTTAGATGACATTGTCTAGAAAGTCTTACATTTACCAGCGTGATGACCTGCTGTGTATGCTGAAGCACTTCACTGAGGTTGCTGACTCCCAGATCCTGGGTCCTTAGCATATGTCAATTAGGAATTTAAGACAGACTTCAAAAACTACCTTATTTCTTTGATTTAGGAATTAGCATTCTCATTTCCACAAGTATTTAAGCTCTGAGTATGTGCACAGCATACTTAAAGGGACCCAAATGATGGTTAAGAGCTCCTCTGGGGATTCAGAGTTTTCAGAGTAGCAGGAAATAATGATACATAGTTAAAGTTCAAATGTGTGGAATTCAAAATTCAAAGAAGTTCAAGAAATCAGGGATCATTCTACAGAGGTGATGAACTGAGTAATGATATGTCAAAATGAAGATCCAATGATTCTTCTACATTATAATCTATCTAGGTACAAAAGAGAAAGGGAGGGTATTTTAGTGTCTGGGCAGAGCCTGATGGTACAAGCTAAACTGCTTACTGCCTTTTCACTGAGATCTGCATCTCTCTGGAAAAAGAATGAGCTACCATAATTAACAGAGAGACAGAAAAATCCTGACTCTATCCTGTGATGAGAAAAATGATTAAAAAAATGTTAAGTGAGTATGACATCATCGACTATGCATATGCTTCTTCAAACATGGAAAAGTACAAGAAATTTTTTTCTACATACACAAAGATGAAAAAGCTGGATGGACAAATGTACTGGAAAAGTCTGAATTAACCAACAGAATTTCCCTGACCTGTCTCTGGGGCCAAGCAGCTTTGAGAATGGCCTCCGTTCTAAAAAACACAAGGAGTTTGCCATCTTCTTCACTCAGACGGAAGGACTGCTCCACAACCTGCAGTACACGGATGCGGGGCCTCACTGGCAAGGTGTCGTCCGCACAGAAAGGCCGCAGCCACTCCAGCAGCTCCTCAGAAGACACCAATTCCTCTCTGTAAGTCAAAGTCAACAGTTAGAAATAAACTCTGAAGTTTTTTGTTTTATTTATTTTGTAAATGTTTTATTGTGAGTTATGTGATAGTTTACATGGAAGAACATTAACTTTACATTCATCCTATTGTATATCATTTCATCACCTTGGTTACAATCCCCTCCATGCATCATCAAACAACCAAATGGTACACCCCGCAAGCCTGCCACCTGGTCATCAGCACACAGCCCCACTCTGGGTCTACACAGTCCCTAGCCGCTCCATCTCTCTATGTCATCGTCTCTGCCTCCATCCCTGGTGTCACTGTTTCTCTGGGTAGGGTCCCGCACTCTGCTCTTCTCCCTTGATGGTCCGATGGACCTCCACTCCTGGACTGCAAAGTCAACCACTCCCCTCCTTTTGCTACAAAACATCTACTTTTATGTTTCCAACCCTCACAGTCAGTCCTGATAGTAATTATTCACTATTGTACCACATGAGTGCTATCCCCATCTCCTTTCATCAGTCCTGCCCAGACAGATTGGATACTACTCAGTGGAGATTCTATCTTCCTTTGCACCCTCTGGAAGTAGGCTCCCTCTTGAAAGGTTGTAAGCCAGTCACTGCTTGCCTTTGTAGCCCCCCATTTTGGGTAGCCAATGCCCAAGTTACCCATCATTGTCCACCCTGTGTATGGAGGGGGGTGGGAATGATCCTCGCTGTAAAGATTTGTTTTCTCTTTTGAGCTAATGCATCCATAGGTGTAGGTCAAGTTCATCAAATTGTATCAGATTACTCTTTTTTCCCTCATCTTTCTTCTTCTAGTTGAGCTTTAATTATCCAGCCATTGAAGCCAGGTCAAGTTGGTATTATCAGTTAAGTATGGGTGTTCTTGTGCATATGCCCTCTCTTCTTATCAGCTGGATGCTTCACTCTCCACCCTAGTCCTCTGTGGCTATGTCACTGACTCTGGGCCTAGGAGTCCCCAGGTCTTGCCAAACTGCTGGCCAACCAGGTGTCCATCTGGGTTCACAAGAGTGTATTGAATGTAGTTGGATTTAGCTCACAGCTTCATTGCTGCTTTTCCCTCACTTCTCCTTATTGGTGACCAATGTGGTCACCAGGCAGAGCACGTTTCTGCTCATGTATTCCCATTGCATCTCAGTCTTGGAAGAGGGTTTGCCCAGAGAGGACCCGACCACTTGCCTTGATGTCTCCTGGGAGAGCAACTTGCTTGTTCTTGTAGTAGTCAGTCAGACTGCTGTTATTGTTTTGTATTTTTCCTGTTGTTCTTTCTTTCAAGAAGTATATTCTGTTCTTCTAGCTGTTCCAGGCTGGTTTGCTTGTCCTTTCAAGTGGAAATTTTCCACCTCAGAAGATTCTGGATGGGGTTCAGGATTCCACCTATGGTCCTATGTAATGCAGAGGTTCCACAGAGAGCCTCCCTCACTGGGCATGCTATAGCCCCATTTTAGGTATTCCAATCAGTTATAGGCAGAAGACTGACTTACAAGCTTTCTATGGTGATATTTCTGGCTATTCCTTTCTCTCTCCCTCAAGTGTCTATTTTATAATGGTATACAAGGGAAACCAAGATTCAAAAGACAGCCAAGCATCTTAACATTATTTCCCCCCTTTTCCCCATTTCAACCATATCTCAATCCCTGGATCCCAGAGCCCTGTTGTTCCAAGGTTGTGCATACAATCATTATTTACCTTTGTCCCACTTAGCCCACGCAAACCTGCCTAATTGTTTTCCCATCCACCTTGTTCTTCCGTTCCTCTCCCCTTTCTTGTGTATGCCCCACTCCCTAGCACCCAAAATATCCTGTGTCTATTCTCTGCCCTGTGCTCCACCTTCCCCTCCTTCCCTTCACCCCCTGCCCCCACATCCAGTAACCAGCAAAGAATCCTCCCCTCTTTAGTATGGGTTCTTTTTCTTAGTCATTTACAATAGTGGTCCTATGCAATATTTCTCCTTTTGTGACTAATTTCACTCAACATAATGTCCTCAAGATTCATCCATGTTATGTGATGGTTTGCAGCTTCCTTGTTAATTCTTCAAGGTAGCATAATATTCCATTGTGTGTATGTACCACAGTTTGTTTATCCAATTCTTCAACTGATGGGCACTTTGGCTGTCTCCATCTTTTTGCTATTGTAAATAGTGCTGCTATGAACATTGGTGTGCATATATCTATTCTGAGTTATGGCTCGTATTTCTTGTGGGTAAATAACAAGCAGAGGAATTGCTGGATCATAAGGTATTTCTATTTCCAACCTTCTGAAGAAGCACCATATTGCTTTCCAGAGAGGTTGGACCATTTTGCAATTCCACCAGCAATGCAAAAGGGTCCCAGTCTCTCCATATCCTCTCCAGCATTTATTGCCCTCTACTGTTTAGATCTTTACTATTATTGCTGGTGTGAGATGATATCTCATTGTTGTTTTGATTTGCATCTCTCTGATGGCTAGTGATCATGAACATTTCTTTGGATGTTTGTTGGCTACCTGGATCTCCTCCTTGGGTGAAGTGTCTGTTCATGTCCTGTGCCAATTTTTTAATTGGGTTATTTGTCTTTTTCTTGCAGAGGTGTTGTAGTTTCCTATATATTTTAGAATTAAACTCTGAAGTTTGCCCCCCCCAGTAATCAAATGTGTTCTCTGACCTAAATTATCTGTATTTGGGAAACTATTATTTTCCTCTTAAGAGGATAACTTTAGGTTTAATAGAGTATATGGCAAACCATGTTATGTACTTAAAACTTATGTAAAATGCAAGTGTTTTTAAACAGTATCATAGTGTCAGACTGCAGGGAGGACAGAAGATTCTTAGTGAAACAAAGACCTGCAAACAAAAGTGAACTGCTTGGGCTGTTTGAGTATCAAGCAAGCTGTTTGCTTTGGCGGCATCTAGGAAAGAAAAGTCAGCCTATCAGTTTCCCTTTTAGAAGGGAAACTCAAAGGGAACCCATGAGCAGTCTAGTATGCTCACTGGTGACCACCTGGGTCTACTTGTGAGTTTGTTGTTGTTGTGAAGTAGCACAGAGTTGGTGGAGAAAATGTAGCAATGAAGACATGGGCTGAGTTTGACCATGTTACAGTGGCAGCTGTTGATCTTGAAGTGAGGGTGATAAGATGAAGGGCTGGCTGGCCTGAAGTTTAGGAAGATGTGTGAACTCCTGAGCTCAGGGGCACTGACCTAGCCCCTGGGGGCTACAGCTGAAAGTGAAGCAGTCAGCTGGTCTGAAGTGCAGGGTTAGGTTAAGTGTGAACTCCCAGAATTGCAGCTAGTGCCCATCTAACCTAGCTTGGCTGTCTAGTTGACCAGAACTCGAATAGAGGAATAGAAAGATGTTTAATACTGTGACTAAGTATAAATTGCTACAATTTGATGAACTAGGCTTTTGCCTATGAATACAGTGACATAAAATTCCATGCAGAATGGAAGGATTCTTGATATCAAGGAACAATCTTGTTTCCTCAGTTTACTGGATTGATAGGGATGAGAAATTGACTCCTTGGCTATCATAAATGGAGGGGCTATAAAGGCATGAAGTGGCTGGCTTACAAACTTTCATGAATGTGCTTAGTTTCAGTATAAGGGGGGTAAGACATAATCCCCACCGAATAGTTTCCCTCTTTTCCAGATGGATCTAGTGAATGGGGATAGAGGATGATGGTGGTAAGATTTTATGACTCAATTGTGAATAACTGTTAGCAGGATTAACTGTGAAAGTCACAGTATAATTGTAGAAGATGTATAACTAAAAGCAGAGAGTAGTTAATCTTTCATTTCAGGAACAGACAATCCCAGACCTGACCATCATGAGTGGAGCATGAGATCCCTACCTGGAAAAGCAGTGACAACAGAGAAACTGGCAGAGGTGGAGGCATGGAAAGACAGAGGAGATGCGGTCTCTAGGTCCATGGACTGAAAAAGGCCATGCATGCAACATCAGGCAGGAGGCTGGCTGGCAGAATGTGCTCTTTAGATATTTAAGTTAATACATATATTTTTTGTTTTGTAAGTGTACACCAAATATTTTTGCTTTGTTCATTTGTGAAATATAAGACATAAATGGGGAGCCACATGGATGAGGTAGGACAAATGTTGTTGCAGAGAGGGGAACTGTAATAAATAATAGTACACAGTATCATATGAAAATAAGTATCACTAAAAAGGGGCCCTAGTGGCACAAAGGAGCACTGAAATGCTCAGCTGCTAACCAATAGGTTGGCAGTTTGATTCCATTTAGTCACTCTATGGGAGAAAAATATGGCAGTCTGCTTCTGTGAAAACGTACAGCATTAGAAACCATATGGAGCTGCTCTACTCTGAAGGAGCCCTAGGGGGTGCAGTAGTTAAAGCACTCAGCTGCTTCCCAATTGGTTGGGGATTCAAACCCACCAGTCACTCCACGAGAGATACAGCAGCTGCCTTCCTTAAAGATTTACAGTCTTGGAAATCATGGGGCAATTCAACTCTGTCCAATAGGGATGATAGGAATTGAAGTCAACTTGATGGCAATAGGTGTGTAACATGTTAAAAAGATTCTTTAAAAAAATTATTAACCACTTGTCCTTGTTGTTGTTGCTAAGTGTCACTGAGTTGGTCCCAAATCATAGCAACTCTGTATAGGGTTTCCGAGAAGAAGCTGGTGGGTTTGAACTACGAACTTTGTGGTTAGCAGTCCATTGTTTATCCTACAGAGCCACACTAGGACTCCTCAGCTATTATATTGCTGTTAGATGCTGTCTTGTCAGTTCCAATTCATAGCAACTCTATCTAGGAAAAACAGAAAGAAATACTGCCTGGTTTTGCATTATCTCACAATTGTTCCTATTTGAGTTAACTGATGTGGCCCCTTTGTTAATCAATTTCGCTGAGGTTCAGCCTCTTTTTCACTGACCCTCTAGTTTGCCAAGCATGATGTCCTTTTTCAGGAACTGGTTCCTCATAATAATTTGTCCAAAGTAAGTAAGACGAAGTCTCACCATCGTCACTTCTAAGGAGCATTCTGGTTGTACGTCTTTCAACACAGATTTGTTTGTTCTTCTGACAGTTTTTGCCAACACCATTTTAATTGTTCTTCTTCGGTCTTCCTTACTCATTATACAGCTTTCCCATGGATATGAGGCTCATGAAAGCGCCATAGCTTAGTTCAGGTACAGCGCAGTCTGTAAACTGACATCTGCGCTTTTTAACAAAGAGACCGTTAGCAACAGATTCCGCTAATGCAATATGTCATTTGATTTCTGACTGCAACTTCCTTGGACATTGAAAACCGCAATCATGTTTCCATTTATCAAGATGCTGCTTGTTGGTCCAATTGTGAGAATTTTTGTTTTCCTTACATTGAGGTGTAATCTGTATTGAACACCTTCTCCCTGTGGTTAGAAATCTAATACAGCAGAGTATCAAATTTTACTGTTACCCAAGATCAAATTAGAGCAGATAAAGGAACCCTGGTGGCACTGTAGAATAAGCACTGGACTACTAAAGCACAAGTCGACAGTTCAAACTCACAAGTTGCTCTGTGAGAAGAAGATGAGGCTTTTTCTCCGGTAAAGCTTTACTGTTTCAGGAGCTCTATAGAGGGCTACTTCTGAGTCAGAATTGACTCGATAACAGTGAGTTGAGTAAAGATCAAATAACTGTGGAGTCTAAAAGGGCTCAAAGATGGAAACATTTTGTGCAACTTTCTATCACCTCTCTTGTAATCCCAAATGGAACATTTCAGAGAAACAACTTGTTTGATGATGATGGCAATGAATTACTATCAATGATTTTCAAGAGGTTATTCAGATAGCCTTATATGCCTGCAAAGCCCTAGAGAGCCTTGCAAAAGCACTGAATTATATACAAGGTTTTGTAGTCACAGACTTACGAGGCTTCTAAAAATGAATCACCTACACTGAGGCTGACACTAACCTACTTTCAACTAAATTCTATACTCTAATGAGACTTCAAGAAAAAATTTTAAAACTTCCAAGAAATGCAAATTTCTACAGTGCCACTGAGTATGTCTCTGAGTGTATATTCAATAATAAACGTGTCAGATTTTAGAACAATTAAAATAATTCCTTTTCTGCTCCTGCAAAGATTTAAAGCCTTGGAAAACCTATACAAGGTTGCTATCAGTCGGAAATGTCTCGGTGGCACTTAACAACAATAACAATTTGTTACTTTTACCAGTGTCCTTCTTAATATATATGAGGAATGGCGAAAGTGGTACACAGAAACAACGGGATGTAACTAATATTTTCCAGGTATCTATTATGTGTAAAGTGAATAGACTGTACAATGTAGTGGAAAAAGAATTCTGGCGGGTAGGAGATTCTAAAGGGACTCTGACCCTGACCCCATCGTTGCCTACCAACTCAGGAAAAAGTCATAAATGCTATCAATCTCATTTTATAGTTTCAGACACAAAAGTTCCAAGAACATGTCTCCAGGAGTCAGTAAAGCTGAGATAATATAGATAAAATGCCCAGCATAGTAAGTGGCAGAGAAGATGGACTTAACCAATAGTTGTCAGCATCACCAACATTATTAAAGTCCTAATACTTGTATTTGATGATATAGAGATGAAACTTTATACAGTCTCTGCATTCAAAGAACAAATAATACAATGGAACAGAAAGACTTTAAAAGTGACTGTTCCCCAAATCACTAATACAAATTTGAACAAATTATTTTAGCAAAAGCGTGAGGAGCATCAAGAATGGCTTTACAGAGAATGTGGCACCTGAACAGGGCTATAAGAGATGAGCAGGATGCAGGTAAATGGAAAGGTGGGAAACACATAAACCAGACAAAAGGAACAGCAAGAAAAAATGGTAAAATATTTCAAAATTAAAGCATAACTATGTGGGTGGCAAATTAAAGGAGCGAGAACTTCGGTAGAAAAGGTTTCTTCTTAACCTAGATAAGCAAGAGTTGAAATACAAAGCTGCAAAGGCAGAGCAGCTTAATGCTTTCAAATTACAGGCTTTAGAGCTATCAGTCCTAGATCCAATTCTCAGCTTCACCACTTATTAATAGTGTTTAACTTTGAGCAACAAGTCACTTAATTAGAGGATAACAGGACCTAACTCATGCAGTTGTTGAGAATCAAGTAAGTACATAAAATAAAAACTCTGAAGCACCTCATATCTGGCATATAACTAAGCTTTTTAGTTCATGACACAACATTTTATTGAGAATGTTGTTTGTTGTTGTTATGTGCCATGGAGTTGATTCCGACTCAGAGCGACCCTGTACAGGGTTTCCAAGGCTGTAAATCTTTACGGGAGCAGAACGCCTCATCTTTCTCCCGCGGAGCAGCTGGTAGTTTCGAACTGCTGACCTTAACGTTCACAGCCCGATTCGTAACCACTAGAATACTTTATATTATTTTGTATGGAATGAGAATGACAGAGGAATTCTCAGCACCCAAACATCATAACCAGGTTATTGATTAGAAAGGTACACAGACTGGGGATAACTCAGGCCATATTTGTGGAGGACAGGAGTTTAAAATCCACTTGTGGCTTTGAGCCCAAGCCAGTTTTTCACATAACTAGAAGCTGATTTTTTTACCCTCAACACACAAAGTGTCCTCTAGCATTCCACAAAGAGAGTGGAATGAGAAGCTAGAGTCCTGAAGACCACTTGGGAGTTCTAAAAGTAACCCAAGACCTGAAAGCAGTAAATGAGAAAGAAAACGTAATTAACAATAACTTAGGAAAGCTTAACATGTGCCATGAATTATATCACTTAACCATAACTCTGATGAAGATCAAAGACTACAGCCTTCAGCATGGATTACACCACAATGTAAAGAATACAAAAATGCTCACAAGTGAACTAATAAACAACATCATGATAAATGGAGACTGAAGTTGTCATGGACTTAATTTTGTTTGGATCCACAACCAATGCACATGGAAACAGTAGTCAAGAAATCCAACAACATACTGCATTAAGCAAAACTGTTGCAAAAGACCTCTTTGACGTGTTACACAGCAAAGATGTCACCTGACACAAGTAATGTTATTTTCAGTCAACTCATACGCATGTGAAAGTTGGAAAATGAATAAGTAATATAGAAGAATCAATGTTTTTGAATGACGGTATTAGAGAAAAATATTGAAAGTACCATGGACTATTAGGAGAACATACAAATTTGCTCTGGAAGAAGTAAAGCCAAAATGCTCCTTATTAGTGAGGACATGTTGTCAGGAGGGACCAGTCCCTAGAGAAAGACATCATACTTAGTAGAGTGGAGGGTCAGTGAAAAAGAGGAGGATCTTCAATGAAACTAATGGATACAGTGGCAGCACAACATTGGGCTTCAACACAACAACTGCAAGGATATGTTTCATTTGTTGTGAATAGGGTGTTTTGAGTCAGAGCTGACTAAATGGCACCTGACAACAACAGCAAATACAGTTATTGGGGAATATGGTGGATCCACACAATGAGTACTGGACTGTAAACCACAGGATGGTGATCTGAGCACACCAGTTGCTCCATGGAAGAAAGATGAGGGAGGCTTTCTGCTCCCCGAAGATTTAAAGCCTTAGAAACCTTTTACAGGGTCACTATGAGTTGAAACTGACTGGACGGCACTGAACAGCAACATATACAGTTATTATGTCCATGGAACAGCTTGTCTGCCCTGCAAGATTGTGAGCTCCTTGTAGTTAGAGACTGTATCTTCTTCATCTCATGATTTAGCACAGAGTATGACACGTTATAAATAGGGGTTTAAATTAGCCTCTGCTACTGTCACATTCTTACCTAAAGACCCAAAAGCAAAGAGGTTTAGGAAAATTGTGCAATACAACAGGTAAAGTTGTAGGGGGTTCTGCTTGCAATGTTTTCCAAATTCACCCACAAAGCTTATCCTATAGTCTTCCACTCAAATCTCAGGTGCAAACCAACACATGGAAATCTGAAGTACCTGAGTACTAAATAATACTTTTGAGCCCAGCTGAAACTAAGATCTAGTTCCCATGTTTATGATCCAGTGCAATTCAATTCTCTCTCAGAATCTTCACATCCTCTTATGAAAATAGCAACAGTATATGCAAACATTTAAAATTATCATCACATTTGTAAAAATAAAATAGTGAAGTCGATTATAAATGTGTTCATACATTTTGATTGAATCTACATAAAAATGTATCTATACCTGAACACAATAACTGAAAGGTAATATGCAAATGAAATAATTATATTACTGAATGAAACTACGAGTTTTCTAAAAGCATTTCTTAATGATTATATTTTCAATTAAATAATGACATGTAGATTAAACATCTGAATGTTCTTTTAAACTCTAAAAAGGTTCATAAATAATTATTAATATGTGGTTGCTATTTTTTTTTTAATCACTACCATGGTGACTGGATGTAAGATTGTATTACAGGCACTCACACCTTTCTAAACTATAGACTCAGAGTACTCAGAAAAGGTGGAGCTAACTCATAAAAAGATTTTTTAAAATAATGCAATATATGGTTACTTTAGGGATGTCCATACTTAATCAGTATAGTTTATCTCTTGGAGATAGAGTTTCCTCATATTTTGAGACATTCACAGCAGTCTCCTTTCCCAGGCCTCCCTATGAAGATGTTAAGAAAAGACAATGGTCTCCATGGAAAACAAGGCTCAGAAGAGAAAGTGAGCTTCCTGTTAGAGCTGATGCAGTCAGCACAGAGCTGGGGAAACCTTGTCTTCATATGAAGAGCCAAGGAACACTGCTATAATGAGTTATGTAGAAACCACCAACTCTTCCTAAACACCTAAAATGCTGCCTAGTTTCTGAAGTCTCACCAATATGGATGTTTATGGAACTACTAAGATTCTGAGGAAAGTGTTAAATAAAGATTCAAACACTCTTCTATTCCTACCTCTTTTCCGCACTGGCATGGACTGCTGTAACAACACCTTCCAGGATTAGGAGTGGGTCCCGTGGCCCACCAAGGTCATCACTGCCCCCACTATGAAGGAAAAAGAGAACAAATGATTCAGAAGGGGTTGGTCAAGACTGAAAATTGGTATTTGCACTCTAATGTACTGGATTTGCAAAGAGTACATAGCCAGCTAATTCTTAGCAGCTGTAGTCTACAAATGAACCAAACTTATACTATAAACTAAGGGCGGAAGTGGAGCATTCTCTGTCTTCAAGGAGATCCCAGTCTAATATCTACATGTGTTCACATTAAGGAAATGTCAAAATCTATCATTCAAAAAACATCCATTACTCACTGACTATAGTGTGAGCTACAGTTAAACACTAGATGTAAATTATCCAGTTAGTCTTATTTATTTATCAAAAAACAAAACAACTAATGTATATTTTGAGGATTAAGATGTGCCTGATCTAACTCAAAGTATTTTCAGTTGCTTCATATGCATGCAAAAGTTGGACAAATGCATAAAGAAGACTATAGAAGAATCGATGCATTTGAATTATGGTGCTGGAGATGAATATTAAAAGTACCATGGACTGCCAAAAGACGAAAGAAATTTGTCTTGAAAGAAGCAAGAATGGAAAGACTTTGCCTCTCTCATGTGCTGGACATAATGTCAGGATGAACTAGTCCCTAGAGAAGGCCATTATGCCTGGAAAAGTGGAGGGTCAGCAAAAAAAAAAAGAGGAAGACCCTCCAGCAAGATGGAATGACACAGTGGCTGCCAACAATGGGCTCAAGTGTAAGAACTGTGAAGACAGGTCTGGACTGGCCAGTGTTTTCTTCTGCTGCGTACAGGGTTGTTATGAGTTGGAACAGACTTGACGGCATCTAACAACAACAACAAATAAAACAACAACGTTTATTTGGAATGTACTGCTAAGTTTACATACATCATGCCATTTAATGTGTCAACAGCTCCATGTTTCAGGTACCATTGTTATGCCCATTTTACAGATGTGTGTATCTGGAACTCTAATGAATTCTGAAGATGCAGCATAGGAAGACAAATTTTCAGAAGAATTTTTAAAATAATTTACGTTATATAATTTAAATCATGCCTTCTTTGTTGTGTTTCTACTAAAAGTTTACTTATTCTCTAAAATGTTATGGATACTAGCAACAGCAACTTCGTCTTCTTTAAAAAAGAGGTAGCTGAATTTCACGTACCCTTTTCTTCCACAACTGAATAATTTAACTGGCATTTACTGAATGCCTTGTGTGCCAAGCATGCCATTTATTAGATCAGAACCAAATAGTCAGTAACAGAACTGTGCACAGGGAAAGAGAGAGAGAAGTGTCTAGTGTATGCCAGAATTTTATAATTTTAAGAATATCACTTACCATGTTGGATTTTAATTTGTAAGAAAAGATGTCACTTTTAGGAAACAAACCAAATTCATCAAAGCACTAACTTTTCAAAATGTTTTTTGTGAGTTTAAAGCATGATTTAAAAAATCAAAATGCTAACTATGAATCAAAAGTATAAAATGTTACAAACAAATATAATTTGAAAGAGGAAATTTATTCTCATAACCACCAACAAAATCATCATAAACTAATTACAAAACAATACTTTTTAAATCTGGCATTTGTTCTTTCAATAATACTGTATGCTATTTTATGTCTTTTTCTCTCTATAAATTTACCAAATACCTCAGAGCATTAGGTGAAAAGTGTATGAAGCTGGGGTAATTAAACTGATAAAGGCTCATTTGATTTCAGTTCAGCTGCAGAAAACTGACATGCATTTAATCAAAAAGTTCCTCAAGAGCAATACAGAATTACAAAGAATGCTTTAAAGCAGAATAAATTAAACACAACTAAATCTTTTAGCCTAATTGCATTATTCACAGAAAGTACTTGAGGCCTCATTATTTTAACTTTTTCCTCTTCTAAAGCCTCTTCAATGCATTCCTATAAAGACATAGGCATAGTAACACAGAATGAGAATTCTCATTTGTTGGTTTTATATCATTAATTTCAGGTAAATAATGTCCTAAGACACTAACTTATTCAGTGTATGGTTAACCTTATCTTACATACTTTAAAAGAATCTGGAAGCCATTTTTCCACTACTTCAATGAAGGGAAATTAGAAAAGGTACTGAAGTCACATGGCATTCTGACAATTGCCTTTTTGCCATTTAGGCCCTTCCCTTTTATTTCAAGAACAAGTTCTTTTTTTGGAGGTTTGGAAGGCAAAAAGGGGGTTCAACGGGAAGTTAGTTAGCTTTTCACCATGTTACACACAGTACCACTAATAAAACATTTTCCTGCTTTTCCATTTCAAAACATAAGACTTGGAGAACTCATAACCATCTCACTCACTTTCACAAAATAAGAGTTTATAAAAATGTCTCTATACACATTTTATTTTATTTTCTAAATAACCACAAGGCAAGCGCTATTACCGGCAAAGTATCACTTAAGGTTTTCCTTCAATGACTATGCTATAGCTTACCTTAACACAGAAATTATTTTCATTACCGCATTCTTTACTACATCCTTGGGTGAGATTCCTAGAGGGCCAACAGCCACATCTAGCAGCTGTTGAATCATTCTTAGAGGCTGGCCATCTAAACACATGGCCACAGCTTGATCAAGAAGCTTCCCTTTGTCTGATCGAGACAAATCATAGAGGTTACTGTATTTCTGTAGCATTTCCTGGAAAGACATGGCATTCAATAGCGAAATGTCAACTAGGAATTATACACGTACACATGCATAAAATAAAACATATTTAGAAGATTCTCAAACCAAATACGTAACCACTAAAGTCACACTCAAGAAAATGTAGTGGTTAGTAAGAGCTTAGGCTCCAGACTCATCCAGACTTAAGAGTATATCCTTGCTTTATCATTTTATATTTATTGGACTTTTGTGATCTCAAATTTTAATATCTGTAAATATGGATGAGGACAATAGGTTCTTGTGAACAGATTAAATTATATGAAATATAAGTCTTCTTTTACTATTATGCCAGGCACAAAGTAATACACTATAAGAACAACACTCTCTCTAATATTATTATCCACTATGATCACCTAACAACTGTAACCTATTCAACACCAATTATTTGAATCCAGTATTTGACTTGTGATAGACAAGTAGTTTTAATTAACCTCATTTTATGAAAAAGAAACTTAAGATCAAAGATGTTAAGTAACATGTCCCAAATCATGTGCATGTGAAAGATGGAGCCAGGATTGCACACAAAACCCAAAAGTTTACTTTTTCCTTGTCCATGCTTCTCTTTGAGAATATCTATAAAAACTAAATGTCAAAAATAATAAATTTAAGAAAAGGATCATAAATCATTGCTTTTCAGCATACTAAATATGGTCACTTTACGACAATAATACTTTGCAGGCTTAATAGTTTACTAAGTAATTCTAAATATACTGTTTTGTCTTTGAAAATAACCATGTAAAAATCTTAGTATTAACTGTATATTTGATGGTATTAAAATTACTATAAATTATTTTTATTGTGGTGCTGTAGGATAAGCACCACACTGCTAACCACAATGCCAACAGTTTAAACCCATCGACTGCTTCTCAGACCCTATGAATCAAACCCAACTCGAATACACTTAACAACAATGCTGTAGAGGTTATATTTAATATATTATGTTAGTGATATACAAGAGTCCTAGGTGTAGGCTACAGGATAATGCACTGGACTGCAAGGTCAATGTGAACCGTAAGGTCGGTGGTTCAAACCTACTAGCAGCGTCCTGGAAACCCTATAAAGGGTCACTATGAGCTGGAACCGACTCAGTGGCACTTAACAACATTTATTTCTTAAGTGAAAGATGACTGAGTTTTGCTTTAACATAATCCATAGATACAGATAGGAGATAGCTGGAAGCTGCACACATGAGGTTTCATTTTCTAACTTTTTGTTGTGATTTGGGTGAAAGTTTACAGAAACACATTGGTTTTCTATTCAATAGTGCACACACATTTTGTTTACTGATTGCAATTCCAACCACGTAATAGCACTTTTTTCATTTCCTCCCTGTTTTCTATTTCCATTTGTCCTTCTTTCCTAAACCTTCCTGCCTTCTGAGATTTATCCCTGGCCAATTCAGTCCCTTGTGATCTCATGTGGTTGGTTGTTCTAGGCAGTGCATATTTTCCTGATGTTACTGTTCACCTGATAGGCTTGGCTGAACACTGAGCCATGGGGTAGAGAGGGTGTCTTAAAGGGTTAAAAGGTGACTCTTTAGTAATCTCCATCAGTCTCTATCAGATCAGTAAGCCTGGTCTTTTTTTTTTAAAGTTTTGTTCCACATTTTTTCCCACTCTATGACATCTTATTGTGATCCCTTGTAGAGCGGTCAGCAGTGATAGCCAGGGACCATCCAGTTCTTCCAGAACCAGGGTCATAGAAACTAGAGTTTGCATGGTCAACAGTCCTTTGAACTAACTTTTTACGTATGTCTTGGAATTTCTTCATTCTTTGCTCTGGGTAAAGAGAGACTAACAGTTGCACCTCACATGGCCAATCAGAAGTCTTTAAGACCCAAGTCACTGTTCACCAAAATAGGATGAAGAATATTGTCTTAGTGGACTATCACAATTGGCATTGATGTCCTATAGACTATGGTCCTGAGTCCCCAGGTCCAGTGACACGTCTTCAAGGTTATTTGGTTATTGATAAGACATGCTTATAAACTTGTAGGGTTTCATTTTCACTTTACTATTCGCCCCATTTTGAAATTTTCTATTAACAACAACAAATAACCCCTATGATTTACAGCAATTAACTAGCATCCTTGTCCAACAGAGATAGAACTAAGACTCCATAAAGTCAAAGTCCCTTACCTTTGCACTAACCATCATGTCTGTATAAGATGTTCTTTTACTGGGTATATAATTAAACTATGGATGTTAAGATCATGGTTGTAAACTTAACATAGACAAATGTTTAGGACTGAATATCATTTCCATTATTTGCTATGAAAGACACCTTTCCTAAAATGAGAATCACCTCAATGGCAACTAACAACAACAGTATCTGACCCGGGAATCCAAAGAGTCTTCTCTGACTGAACGACATTCAAATGTAGTCACAGGTTACCTTTAAGTCACACCTCACTAAACAAACAGGAGTGTTTGTAAAGAATCCACTTGACCCCATGGACATGGAGAGTAGTAACTCTAGAGTTGAACATGATATACATCGCTTGATTTAAAAATCTAACAGAAGTAACCTGAAATGTTACACTAGTAAGTATGAGTTTTACCTGAAAATTGAAACTTTATCCTAGTTCTTGCAATGACAGATTGCAGAACTGTATAGACCAGCAGGATAAAATCAAAATTGTAACAGTATTTTTTTTTTTCCTAAAAAGGCATTTATGATGTTCAGACCACTGTTTAATGTTACTTACTATATAGACTAACGGACACTGAAAAATACAAATCAAAATGAAATTGCTACTAAACTTCTGAATTCTTCTCATCATGCTTCCAAAGAGGAGTTTGCATTTATGTGTCTCATAAAAACCCTGAAGTCTTATAAGTGTTTATTATTTATATTCTGTACTGATCTTTCTAATCAGGTAGAATACAATTCAATTTGTGAAGGGTGATGGAAAAACTTGAAATAAATGGTGGTTATAGTTGAATGACATGATGAAAATAATTAACACTACAGAATTAGACATGCAAAAAAATTGTTTAACTGGCAAATGTTTTGTTACATATATGTTTGCCATAATAAAAAAGTAAAAAATATCAATTACACAGAAGAGTGTAATTCAGTAAATTATAAAGATTAAGGAACACAAAAAAGGATAGTGGCCACTTAGATGTTCACCTACCAGAGAATTAAAAGGCAAATGTCACACTATATATATACCTAAATTTTGTTTTCACTTACAGGTACCCTTACTTTTCTAAAGTTCGCTGTATGCCACTTCACTTTTCCTAAAAACTTACATTAGCACCTGCTTTTGCTAAATGGAAGAAATATGAAGAGGATTTTGGTGAAAAGTGAAATTATCATTAGCTTTTGTTTTGCAGGGAGTCACTAAAGAAGCAGTACACAAGCAGAGCAGTAAAGTGACATTCACAAGCACCTTCTTAGGGAACTACACACATGGCATCACAGCCTCAAGCTGCCACAACTTTGAACTCGGTCTGGGAACACTCTATGTTACTGCTACTTTAGGTTTTATTTGTTTTTTTTTTTTTGGTATGACTTAAGACGTTATTTTTTGGGAATGGAAATAATTTTTCTCTGTATTGGTGATAACTGCTTTTTCACTTTATTAGGGACACTGCTTTTGGATAGTAGGGATACTTGTATATGAAAGCCATTTACTTGTTAACTTTTCAATTATAAAAAGGCTACTTTTTAAAATCTAAGACTACTGTAACACTGAACAAAATTACCAAATGCTACACAGGCCTTCAGTTTCCCTTGCATAGACTTAATATGCTGCGGTTGTTGTTAAGTGCTGTCGAGTCGGTACCAACTCACAGTGACCCCGTTTAGGGTTTTTGAGGAGCAGCTGGTGGGTTTGAACTGCCAACCTTCTAGCTCACAGTCCAGTGCTGATCCTACAGCACCACACAAGGAGATTTAATATCTAGGCCTCAAATCTGATCACAGGCAGGGGCTCTTGAACAGCATGATGTTACTTTTTGAGACACCAAGAGGGGTTAACATCAAAATACGCATGAGAAACAATTTTATTAACCAAAAACCTCATATAAATAATAAAGCTATATTTAAAACTTGCAATATAAAAACAGGATAAAGAGACCATATATTTTTTAAAAACACTGAAGCAAAGAATGGAGGCTATTCCTGAATTTTTCTGAAATTTAGGGAAAAATAACTTGCCATTCAATTGTAGTGCAAAACACCAATGAACAAGAAGTAGAGCTTTAAAGCTATTGCCTTTATTATTTTTCAGCATCAGGGACTACCATGGAGGTATCTATCCAAAGTTCACCTCCAGACATCCATCTCCCCTCATCAACTTTTCTTACCCTGCCACCTCACTCCTCCCCAGTTCTCAATTGTGCTGAGAGACTTCAAATCCTTTTATAAGGAAATAAAACTTGTGGAGACAATCCAGTGATAATGAAGAGGTTAAAGGATAAACCTGTAAGAACCTTTGTGAAGGAGTTCTACAAGATTCAACACTATTGGGCTATAGCTTTAAAGAGTAAATGACAGCATACACTATCTGATACTGAGTGAGTGAATATATATAAATTTTCCTTCTAATACCTGATCACTATTCTTCAGAGAAACAATGAAGCTATGGTTGAGAGTTTCCAGGTGGGCAAGTGATTTTTCCAAATGATTCAAAGCATCTGCATAGGTAAATTTGGAACCATTAGTTTCTTGACTGTCTTCTTCTAAATTTCTTTTCCTTGGCTTCTCAATAAAATGTTTGACTGTCTTAATAGCTTTTGTAGTCATCTCTTTACGTGCTTCCACAGATAGCTTTAAAAAGAAAAAAAGAAAACGTTATTAGCAGTGAGGCAGACCACCCTTACATAACTGTATACGTGTAGGAATCCTAATGAGCTCTGGTAGTGTAGTGGTTACGAGTCGGGCTCTTAACCTCACAGTCAGCAGGTCGAAACTATCAGCAGAGTCATGGGAGAAAGATGAGGCTTTCTGGTCCCGTAAAGATTTACAGCCTCGGAAACACTATGCAGAGTTGCTATGAGTGGGAACCGACTCCATGGCACACAACCACCACCACCACCACCACAGGAGTCCTGGTGTGGCACTGTTGGGTAAGCACTGAACTACTATCCAAAAGGCTAGCTGTTCAAACCTATTAGCTATTTTTTTGAAATCCCTATACAGAGTCACTGTTAGTAGGAACTGACTCAGTGGCACATAACAACAAAAACATAGATAACAAGTAAAAATTCAACATATATATACAAACTAATAAATAAGACTTTTGTTACATTAGTTTTATTTCCATTAAGAAAACAATCAATAGTGAGGTATGATTTTCATTATTAAATTAGTAAAAATGTATTTAAAAATCATGTTGTGATGAAACTAGTACCCACATATACTATTGATTACAGTGGGAAAAAAAGTCATTTCTAAAATAATAGTTCACATTTCTGATAATTTATTACAAGAAAAAATACAAAAGAAGAAAAGAATTACAGGCATAAAGATTTTAACTGGAATACAGCTATAAAGGTAAAAACTTCAAAACCAGTATAACTGCCTGATAATGAGAGAAATGGTAACTCCCTTACAGTAAATTATATGAGACGTTATAAGAACAGCACAGCAATTTAGAACATACTTATCATATAAAACTGTCTTTACCATGCTTGGACCAGTGGTGTGGTGCTGCAGGAACAGCACTGGAATGCAAAACACAAGGTCAGCAGTTCAAACTCACCAGCTGCTCCTCGGAAACCCTATACAAGGTTGCTATGACTCTGAACCAACTTGACAGCACATAACAACAACATACATACCATGTTCTCATTAAAATTTAATCTATACTAACTAAAGCTCTGGTAGTGTAGCGGTTACGAATCGGGCTTCTAACCTCAAGGTCAGCAGTTTGAAACTACCAGCCATTCTGCGGGAGAAAGATGAGGCTTTCTGCTCCCGTAAAGATTTACAGCCTCGGATACCCTGTACAGGGTCATGGTACTTAACAATAACAGCTAAAGACTTAACACACACACACAAATCTATAAAAAAAATTAGTGTTTGGCTTACAAGAAATTTATTTTCTACTTTCTAATGTTGCGTTCATTCATTCAATTATTTAACCCTGACTCTTGACAGGCACTGTGGTAGCCATGCGGGGATTCTAGCTTTCTAATATTTACATTACTAACCTTACTCTGAAGAACACAAAATAGTCGGTACTTATTTTGATTGGAATGCCGCATCCCTTGGAGCAACTCTGTACTCTTTTTACATCTGCTTATTTGTGCTGCTTTGGATCCTGAGTTTTAGCCTCCTGCCAACTACTCAAGTACATGCTCACTATGTCCCAAATGGTGATTTTTTACATTAAAATTGAAATAAAGACATTAAAATTCTTAGGATAAAATCTTAGCTTCTATTATTTCTCAAAATTAGTCACCGTATCTCTCTGGCTATTCTAAAACTAAGGAAGAGTAAATTTCCATTTTCTATTTTTTCACTTTTATTGTTGCTGTTATTAAGTGCTGTTGAGTTGGTTCCGACTCATAGTGACCCTGAATAGGGTTTCTGATGAGTGGCTGGTGAGCTTGAAACCTCTGACCTTGATGGTCAAACTGACCTTGAAACCTAGCACATTAACCTTTGGCGCCACAATAGGACTCCATCTAAGTACAATTAATACTTTTAATGTAGATATCTAAAATTTTCTTAATCCCACATGTTGATAAAAAGGTATCTTTAAAATAAAAAAACTATTTTCTTTGAATTGTAGCTAACTGTTTACAATGCAAATGCACCTTTAAACAATGTCTCTAGACCTTACTTCTTCTTCATATTTTGTTGCCTTTAAGCTTCCATGGAATATGTGTGTAAAATTTTTTTTAAAAAATCAGAAGCTACTACTGAGTCCTGGTATGGCACTGTAGGTTAATGTACTAGACTCCAAAGTCATTATGAACTGTAAGGTTGGTGGTTCAAGTTCAGCAGCTACTTCTAGGAAACCTTGTACAACATTGCTACGGGTCAGAACTGACTTGAAAGCACTTAACAACAACAACAACAACAGCTACTGATTGGTAAATATTGTCATTGTCTGCTGCCCCAAATAAACTGAAATTTAGAATTACAAGGTCCTAGAAGTGTGTTCCATACACATCTGTCAGTTTGTGGTACTTTCGGGGCTTACATCTTCTATGATGCGGAAAGCTTTGCCACTGGAATTTCAAACACTCACAAGGGTACCATGATGGAGAGGTTTCAGCAGAGCTTCCAGACTAAGAAAAACCAGGCAGAAATGTCCAAACTCTGCCAATGAACACCTTATGGCTCACAACAGGACACTGTCTGAGGTAGTGCTGAAGGATACCTCTCATTGGAGAAGTCACTCAAAATATGACTGAGCAAGAAGCACCGCTGGTGCCATGTCTAATGTACCTGGTTGTTAACAGACAGGCTGGCTCCGTCATGAACATAATAGATGCAAAAACTCTCAACACAATCCTAGCCAACAGAGTGCAGCACCACATCAAAAAGTAATACATGATGACCAAGTGGGATTTATACCAGGGATGCAAGGATGGTTCAACATTAGAAAAACAATCAATGTAATCCACCAAATAAATAAAATGAAATTTAAAAAAGGAAAAGAACCACATGATCATATCAATTGATGCCAAAAAGGCATTTTACAAAATCTAACATCCATTCATGATAAAAATAAATAATAAAGTAGGAATTAAAGGGAAATTCCTCAGCATAATTAAGAATATATATACAAAACTAGCAGTCAATATCATTCTCAAAGGAGAGAAACTGAAAGTCTTCCCCCTGCGAACAGATACCAGACACAGATGTCCTTTTATCACCACTTCTACTCAATATTGTGTTGAAAGTCTTAGTCAGAGTTATAAGGCAAGATAGGGAAATTAAAGGCATCCAAATTGGCTAATGCGCTGGACTGCCGCCTCACTTTCTTGAAAGATTTCAGTTTTTACTCCATCAATTCCTGGTGCCTTGTTCTTTGCCAATTCCTTCAATGCACCTTAGATATCTTCCTTCTGTATCATCGGCTCTTGATCTTATGCTACCTCTTGAAGCAGTTGAACATCAGTCATTTCCTTTTGGTACAGTGACTTTGTGTATTCCTTCCATCTTCTTTTGATGCTTTCTGTATCATTCAATAATTTGCCCAGAGAATCTTTTAGTAACAAAAGTCGAGGCTTGAATTTTTTCTTCAGTTACCCCAGCCTTGCCTATAGTAAATGCTCAATAAATGGAAACTGAGTTCTAGTTCATTTGACAGACTACGACCAAGTTCATCTTCTAATCTGTTATTTGTATCTTTCTAATAAATTTGTCATGTATCCCTTTTAGAAAAACCTTTATAAACTTAGCTAAATTCCTTAGGATGGACAGGGTCTTTCACAAGCTGATCCCACACTAACCCTGTAGTTTCATAATATAATTGTAACCCACCCCAAGTATCAGGCACACACAACTTTTCATCATTCTCTGCAGTCATTACATGTTTTGTTCTGTCTCAATGAAATCTTCTTTTCCCTCTTCTTCATAAGGCACATTCTTAGTCATGTTTCAACATGCAGCTTAAATGGAAGCATAATCCAACTCTTCAGATAAATTTATAGCCTCTGTTCCCTAAACACTAGTAAATCTAGACATAATACAGATCCTTATATGTTAATAAAACGTATTGTTGGTTATAAGAGGAGAGTGATGTTTTGGGAAGCGTAACTTGTTTGATTTCATCATTTCAGAGCCATAATACTTTTTCCTTCTTTAAACTATCTTTGGTCCACACTTAAAAATAATTAAACATAACCTGTCACTTATTTAGAATATCGATCGTAAACAATTTCAACTTAAGTTAATTTTCCTGCAATACAGGGAACTCTAAAAAGAAGAATGACATCACAGTGAAAGATGTAAGGGCTTTATTTGGCTGAGCACTTTACTTAACTCAGCCTTTTTACCATTTGACTTTATAAAAGGGTGTGATTAAGAAATATAATTTCAATACTGAATTAACATCTAGTTGATGAGCATTTTTCTTTTAACTATTCTATATGCTGGAAGGAACAGAGTAAAAGAAAAAAATATTAAAGCAATTTATCAGAGGGGGAAAACACAGCAATTTATCATCTCTACTAGCCAAACTATACCTTTACTCTTAACATTTTTTTTAATGAAGCTTACAGCATTAATATGCCATTCACATACTTCATTACTATAATAACCAATCAGTGCTGTTTTGTAAAATATTTCCTGACAACAACTCGTAATTTCCTCTGAGAAAAAAAATGTGGATTTTGTAAAATTAAAAGTGGCTAAATTACTCCACCATTCAATGAGTTATGTATTAATCATCTATTCTGCTTTAGGCCCTATGGGAAAATGAGATAAAAACATGAACTGGGCTCACAAAAAGATCACTTTTAGGGTGGGAGATGAGATGGTGGCAAGGGGCAAACATTTAGGAATCATCTATAACTCCCTTTACAGCCAACCCATCAGCAAATCTTATTGGATTTAACTTCAAAATATATCCAGAATCTAAAGACTGCCCATCAGCTTCATTGCCACTACCCTGTCCCAAAACATGATTACTTCTCATAATGAGTATAACCACTATTTACTTACTTAAAACTATGGTTAGTTCTAAAGACCATGTCGTTATTTGTAAATCAGAGTTACATGAAAATGGAGAATGAACATATCACTTCACCCTTTCAACTGTACTGTGAACATCACTGAGTCCCTGCTGAGGTGACCTGCCATTGTTGCCCCCTCCCCTACATTATCTCAAGAGGCTTCAGCCCCAACTGACACTTAGAGCAGAGGGTCACCCAATCTTCCAGAGCCAGGTTGGCCCAAGTAGTGTCCCCTACTTTGTCATCTCTTGCCCTCATGGTATTTTCAGGATGGACAGCCCTGGCTCATCCCTGCAATGACCCCAAAATACCTTAGGTAGCTTTGTTGGAGGCTGAAGGCTGTCAGTGGGTAGAAGGGCCAAAGAACCAGAGGGAGATGTGCATTGTCTACTGGGTTCCCTGGTCATCCTGGCCATCCCCTGCTCTCCTTGGGAGTCCCTGCCCCTGTCCATCCCATGTTCCCATGAGAATCAACCCAAAGCTTCCTCCAGGGACATCACAGCAGACCTGGCCTCTGTCCTTGGCCTTAAACTGCAGCTAGCACTGGCCACTCACTCTATGTCACCCAGGTAGCCTGACCTCCCCTCCCCTGTGTGCACCCATAAGGGGACACTGAGGAATCCTAAGGGCTGTACGGGTGCTGTCAGCTGACACAGGGTTCTGTGGGGATCGGGCACCCAAATACCCCATTTCAGGGTTCCTTCTGATAAGGGGACACTGTGGTCATTTGGCATAACAAAGTTCACAAAGACAACGTTCTACATCCTACCTTGGTGAGTAGTGTTCTGGGATCTTAAAAGCTCAGAACAGCCATATAAGATACAACTATTGGCCTTTCCATGTGAAGAAGAAAGAAGAGTGATGAGAACTGAAGATGTTTACAATCCATGACACACATAGGTTAATGGAACATGTGAATATCAGTTTCTATGACTCTGAGCACAAAAGAATTAGATGGTAACTACCAACTGCTCTGAAAGGGATCCCATTAGAAGGTCCAAGACAGAGTAGAAAAATGTGACATGAAACTCAAAATTATTCTTAAAATAAGACTATGCTTATTGGTCAGAAAAAGACTGAGGAACTCCAGACTAAGCCCTCGGTCATGCTTCATGTCTGGAAAGGAACTCACTCACATGGCTCAATTTTCAGCCAAACAGTAGATAGATAGTTATATAGAGGGGACAACAACACGAGTAAGGTATGCTCACCATGGAATGGTCAATTACTCAAAAGTTTTAAAAGAGCAACACTTTGCGAAGGACAGATACGATGAGGGATGAGAAGGAAGGTGGAATGGAAATAGGGATCACAGGGAAGAACTAGAATAACTTGTTGCAAGGATGGGATCTGATTTGTTAAATGTCAAACTGATGACCTTGTCTGTAAACCTTCACTCAATTTACAATAAAAAGTTTGAAAAAAAAAAGAGAGAGAGAGAGTTGGAAAGATGGACTGAGAATAATGCAAAATGCCATGCTAGCTAAGGAATCTAAAATATAATAGAGATTGGAAACCACTGGAGGCAATATGTATACTGAAACCAAGAACATAATATTATACAATTTGGTTTCCATTTAAAAACACAATATAAGAGAATCTTATTTCAAATAAAAATATAAACTATAGTTATCTTAGTGTATAAAATATATTATTCTTTCTCAAGCCTCTGTCTATCCAGAATCAATTCAGGAGTTCACTCTTTGGCAAGTCTTCTGTTATACCATTTCCTACACAGGTTACGATCTGCTCCTATGTGTTTCTAAAGTACTCTGACTATCTAGATTAAAGACTATATCACAGTGCATTAAAATGGGATGATTACGGATATGTTTTCCTGATTACATTTTTCCCTGATGACACAATGAGATCCTTTAGGACAGAAATGGCTTTTTAAAAAATCTCTGAATTCCTAGCATTTAATAAGTGTTTAGAATTGTTGACAAAGAGTAAATAACTGCTAAATTATTGAAGAACTCTGATCACTCTATAAGAATTTTTTTAAAAAAAACACCTAAAAAAGTGCAATGAAATTACATATTTTCAACATGTCCCTAAATCCTACAGTTTAGAACACTCCAATAAGCTTCATATTACTGTAGCATACTTTCCTTAAAAAAAAGTCATTCCCAAACATACTATGGAAAAAATAGGAAAAACTGGTCATTACCCAGTGGCAAATAAAGCCTTGGATTCCTGTTGTTAATTAAGTTTAATGACCCTCTCATGACTTTTGTATCCTGGATCACACGTAAAATATCTTTTTATAATTTTAGGAGATTAAAATTATAAAAGGGCATTTTAAAAGACTTAAAACAAACATACAAAACCAATAAAACAAAACAAAAAAACTGCCATCAGGACAAGGCTAATCCACAGTGATAGGAAGTTACGCAGGAAGAAGCAAAGTAACATTAAACTACCAGTGACTCTGACATTACTCATTCATTCAACTGAGGGCACACAGTATACCTGGCTTGGGGCTGGGTGCAAGTAACACAAAAAAATAAATCTCAGGGGTATGCTAAAGTCTAGTTAAAAACATAGAGAACTAAAAGGAATTGGAAAGAAGTATGATCATTTTAAAGCTATGGGAAGGTAAATACACTATGTTATGGAAGACCTTAGAAGGAACACTTTGCCCAGACTGGAAATGAAAGGCAGGGAAGGTTAGGAAAGGTTTGTTGAAGGAGGATATTGCCAATGACAGTCCTGAAGAGTGAGAAGGAATAAAGACAGGAAAGAATAATTCGAAGAAGTCACCATTACAGAGGAGAAATCAGAAGAGTCTGGCAGTAAATCCATTTAGCTGGAATGCAAAGTGTGAGTAAAGGTCTGTCAAAGATGAAGAATTATTCAGTGGCTGCTTCCTAAAGAGACCTGCATGCCAGGTGGATGAGACTGTTCTTTATCATTTTATCATGCAGGCTCTGGGAAAGCATGAAAAGTTTTTAGGCAGAAAAGTGACAAATCAGTACTATAGTTTTCAGGTAATGGCTTCATTCAACATTCACTGAGAACTTTCACCATTTATAGTTTACTTGAAGACTGATAAATCTTGCTTTTTCCCTCTTTTTAAAAATGAGCTTAGCATAACTTTGAAGATAAGGCAAGTACTTAGCACATGGCAGGTGACTGAAGAAAACTCAATGACTACTTATAGACCAAAGGAGTAAAAACCAGACTTTACATTCTAGGAGTGGGCTTCAAAAAGTTCATGGAAAAATTCCGTATCTTCTAATTCCATTTCTCCACAAACTTTCTGAAGCTCTCTCATATTTACATTGCTAATAATGAATAAATAAAATAAGGCTAAAGGCAAGGGAAAAATCATTTTATCTGTAAAATTTTAACATCGTAACTAGTTTGCGAGATAGAAAAAAATGTTTAAATAATACAGAATGTTGTTGTTTCTGAGTTGAGTTGTTTTAAATCATAACAACCACGTATAGGGTTTCTGAGGAGTGGCTGGTGGGTTTGAACTGCCAACCTGGAGGTTCAGTATTTATCTAACAGTGCCACACCAGGCTGAATTCTTTTTTAAGGTTCCCATTTGAAAACTCACCCTACTTTCTTTCCATATCTATCCCTTCCTTTTTACGCTTAAATACTTCAACACTTCTCATGTGTGTGCTAGGCCTGTCTATTGACCCAGGGGACACAACAGTAAATCATGACAAAACTTCTCTATTTGAAGAATATGTATTCTAAGCACAGAAATACATATTTATAAAATGTGATAGAAATATGGACTAAGTAAGTGGGGCATAGTGAAATAAAATTGTTGTGAGTTCCAACTCATAGTGACCACCCAACATTGAGTTCCTGAGGAACAGTTGCTGGGTTTGAATGTCAACTTTGTGATGAGCAATCCAGTGCTTTTCTTACAGCACAACACCAGACTCCATGAGAGAAAACTACTATCTTGAGGAACAAAGAGGTCTGTACAAGGTTCTTGACAAATGAACCAAGACTTGTCCTGCAGGAACAGGAGTTTTAGAGAAAGCAGCAAGAAGAATTAAACAATGGCTTTTATAAAATAGAAGGTTCTTTGCCTACAGCTCTCAGCCTTCTATCGTGCTCTATCTAACACACCGAAGGGATAGAATACACTCCAATTCCAAACACTGGCTCCCAACTTCAAGGAGTCTCATGGGGGTGAGCAGAATGCATGCAGAGCATCAGCTAGCAATATATTTGAGAAAGGAGGGAGAATACTATTTTGAAAAACATAAAAATTTCCCAAGAACTTGATTCCCTGTGGTGCTATAAGCACTGGACTGGTAACTGCAAGGTTGGTGGTTCAAACTCACCAGCCGCTCCTCTAAAACTCTATACAAGGTCACGATGAATTGGAACAGACTTGATGGTGCTTAGCACAGCAACATAGCTACTCCTAAGGTGCACCTGACCCAAGCCATGGTATTTTCAATTGCCTCATGTGCATGTGAAAGCTGGACAAGGAGTAAGGAAGACCATAGAAGAATTTACACATTGGAACTACAGTGTTGAAAAGAATATTGAAAAGACTGCCAGAAGAACAACCAAATCTGTGTTGGAAGGAGTACAGAAAAAATGTTCGTCAGTAGCCAGGATTACAAGACTTTGTCTCTCATACTTTGTATATGTTATCAGGAGGGACAAGTCCCTGAAAAGCACATCATACTTGGTCAAGGGCAGGACTAACAACAAACAGGAAGACCCCAAAATGGGATGGATTGACCCAGTAGCTAAAGCTAATTGGCTCAAATATCAGAACAATTTTGAAGATGGTGCATCTGTTGTGCACAGGGTCATTCTGTTATGCATAGGGTCACTATGAGTAGGAACGGACTTGAATGCACCCAACAATAACAATAGCTACTCCTCAATCCCAGTGCCAGAAAAACTACACATTCTTTCTACCCTGCTTTCACTCCCATGCCAAACCTGGAAAATTATTGCTCTAAGAGTAAAGAAAAGCTTGTGGTGATATAAATGGAAGGCAAATATATGTTCAAGCATAGGATTATCCTAAAGAAAACTTTCCTATAGGCTGGGACCACCATGTGTACCAGGTTGAAAAATGTACACATTCTCCTTCAGGATAGAGGACTTTAAACTGTGATATGTCAAACTCCAGAATAAAAAGTCTTTCTGAAGTGTACACAGGCACAGATACTTTTAAAGAAAACAGTTTCTAAAATTTTACCTTCTCTAAATACTCTTCATAATCTCTAAATAAACATACTTTATTGACTATGCTAAAGCTTTCGACTGTGCACCATAACAAACTATGGATAGCACTGAGAAGAATGGGTATACCACAACACTTAATTGTGTTCATGAGACCAAGAGGCATTCATTCTAACAGAACTGATCTTGAATGGTTTAAAACCGGGAAAGGTGTGTGTCAGGGTTGTATCCTTTCACCGTCCTTATTCAATCTACATGCTGAGTAAACAATCTGAGAAGCTGGCTTATATGAAGAAGAACATGGCATCAGGATTAGAGGAAGACTCATTAAAAACCTGCAATATGCAGATAATACAAGCTTGTTTGCTGAAAATGAAGAGGACCTAAAATACTAGTGAAGATCAAAGACTACAGCCTTCAGTATGGATTGCAGCTCAATGTAAAGAATACAAAAATCCTCACAACTGGACCAAAAAAATAACAAAATAAGTGGAGAAAAGATTGAAGTTGTCAAAAGACTTTATTTTGCTTAGACTCACAATCAACATGCACGGAAGCAGCAGCCAAGAAATAAAATTATGTATTAGAGAAACTGCTGCAAACACCTCCTTAAAGTGTTAAAGAGCATAGAGATAAGTCTGAGGACTAAGGTGCACCTGACCCATGGCATGGTATTCTCAATCGCCTCATATGCATGTGAAAGGAGAAAGAATAAGGAAGACAAGAATCAATGCATTTGAATTGTAGTGCTGGAGTAGAATATTGAAAGTACCATGGACTACCAGAAAAACAAACAAATCTGTCTTGGAAGAAGTGCAGCCAGCATGTTCCTTAGAAGCCAGGATGGGAAGACTTCATCTCTCATATTTCAGATATGTTACCGGGGGGACCAGTCCCTGGAGAAAGACATCATACTTGTTAAAGAGCAAGAGTCAGTGAAAAAGATGAAGATCCCCAATGAGATGGACTGACATCAATGGGCTCTAGCTTAACAATTGTGAGGATAGCAAAGGCACCAGGCAGCATTTTATTCTATTGTTCATAGGGTTGCTATGAGTCAGAACCAACACCACAGCACCTAACAACAACAAATACTCTTTCCAAAAACTTATCTTCCTGTTATTTCAGAGATCAAAGTGTCAAATCTGTTTTCTTTTCAACTCCCTTTCTCAACAGCCCTTCCCCTACTTATATAAGAAAAGCAGGCCTCACATTATTTCTGAATCTGACTCAGAAACACTATCCTGAAGTCTAAAATGCTCCAGGGATAATTCAAAGGGATAATTCAAAAATTGGTTTGTAAAAAGATTCTACTGACTAGATAACAGGTAACTTGTCTCATGTCAAAAGGTTTCTACTAATTCTTTGCTTTCAACAACATATATGAAGGATTTAATTGAGTTGTAATCTGATAAATCATTAAGTTTATTTTCAGTAGTAGATCACTGTGTGATTTTTGGCGTATCTCTTGAAGGGCATTCAAAGAATCAAGTGTTGTGATAAAATTTCTTCCCCAACAATTTATTTATTTGAATAAAGTCTTAAGTATTTATATCTATAAAAATATAAACTATAAACCGAATTTATGCTGAAATGAATCTCAATTTAGAAATAATAGTCATCCATGGGCACATAAACTAATTATAAACAATATTTAAAGTCCTACCCACCTCATTAAGATGCACATTTCAAATATACTTGTTTTTCATAATTAATATTTATCAAAATTTTAACACATCAATTTTGTTATGATCAAATGTATACTGAGATAAGTAAAATAATTCAGAATGACATATTTAAATCTTCAAGCCTAAGGTAATAATGTTTTAAAATAATTTCTATTTTTATATTTATTTTGATAGAGAGACATAAGACTTTTTAGCATAAGAGCATTGCATTATGATAAAACTCTATGACAGAAACAATGAAAAGAGTTTCAGGAAAGGAAAACATGTAATTTCCTGACTACTAAGGATGTACTGGTGTGGTGTTGTGGGTTAATGTGCTGGACTGCAAAGTCCATTTGAACTGCAAGGTCAGCAGTTCAAGCTCATCTTTGGCTCCTCGGAAACCCTATACAGGGTTACTATGGGTCAGAACTGATGCCATGGCAATTAACAGCCACAACAAAGATGCATCTGTTCTTGTATTTTTTGAATGGATAATTGTAGACATCAAACATTGTTATGTAGATTAACTAGATACAGATGTAGCTACACAGTAGTTTTATTTTAAGCATTAATATTTAAAATATGTTGGAAATTATGAGCATCTTTGTTAAGCATTTGAAATTATAATAAAATTTTAGATATCAAATATGTGAGAGAACAGTCATTATTTTAAATGCTTTTAGGTAAATGAGTCAAAAAGTCTACTTCTTTAGAACACTATTTTCTGTAAGGGTGCTTTTAAGGCCCTATTCATCAAAATCAACTTAGTGCTAGTAATGCAAATTCCAAGACTCTTTTTAGAACTATTGACTCCATCTGTGCGGTTAGGGAAAACTTTGGCAATGGTTGAAAGAAAGCTGTATTTTTTCTGGTTAATTTTAATGACAATGGGAGTTTGTGACTCACTATTGTAAGCTCCTAGTGTGGCACTGTGGGTTAATGTGCTGGACTGCAGAGCTGGTTTGAAACACAAGATCAGCGGTTCAAGCTCACTAGTCACTCCTCACAAGTCCTATAAAGAGTCACTATGGTCAGAACTGACTCAAAGGCACTTAACAACAATAAAAATCATAAACTCTGGGGGTTTTAAGCTTCTGAATGACTCAACTTATAGTGAAAGAACATAACCCTGTTGCATACCTTTCTTAATTTTAAACCAGTGTTCCCCGGTTCTGTTCTAACAACTTCCTCTGATAATATAGATGCAGAGGATACATATGCAGATGATATGCAAATGATACAACCTTACATATGCAGATGATACAGCTTTGATTGCTGAAAGTGAAGAGGATTTACAACATTTACTGATAAAGATCAAAGAGCACAGCCTTCCATATGGATTCCATCTCAATGTAAAGAAAACAAAAATCCTCACCACTGGACCATTAACAACATTCTTATCAATGGAGAAAAGATTGAAGTTGTCAAGGATTTCATTCTTCTCGAATCAACTATCAACATTCATGGAAGCAGCAGTCAAGAAATCAAATGACTTATTGCATTAGGCAAATCTGCTGCACAGGAACTTTTTAAAGTGTTGAAGAGCAAATATGTCAGCTTGAGGACTAAGGTGCACCTGACCCAAGCCACGGTATTTTCAATAACCTCATATGCACGCCAAAGCTGGGCAGTGAATAAGAAAGACTGCAGAAGAATTGATGCTTTTGAGTTATGGTGTTGGAGGAGAATATTGAAAGTCCCATGGGCTGCCAAAAGAACCCATAGATCCGTGTTGGATGAAGTGCAGCCAGAGTGCTCCTTGGAGGTCAGGATGGCCAAACTTCACCTCTCATACTTTGGACATATTGTCAGGAGGGACCAGTCACTGGAGAAGGATATCATGTTTGGTAAGGTGGAGAGTCAGAGAAAAAAAGGAAGACCCCCAACGAGATGGACTGGCCAAGTGGCAACATCAATGGACTCAAGCGTGGCAACGGTAGTGAGGTTGGTCCAGGATTGGGCAGTGTTTCATTCTACTGTGCATAAGGTCGCTATGAGTCAGTACCGACTCGATGTGTTATGCCCAGAATTCAGGGTCCCCAAAGACCACCCAGGAGCCGTGTACCGATGCAAATACATAAGGGTTGTTTAATCAAGCTCGAGCCAGGTCTCTAACCTTATCCGACACTTCCGAATAGGGAAAGAGCCCCGAATTCATTGTCTGCAGGATTTTTATAGAATTTTCAAACAGCTCAGGTTTCTCAGCTTTACAATCTTTGGATTGGTTAACAATTGGCAAACTTTGAGATGTTACAGTTTAATTGGTCAGGACTGGTGGTCTTTGTTCTTAGGCTAGGGTAAAGAAAAACATCTGGCCTCTGGCCTTGAGCTGCCTGGCTATTTATACATATATCATTTTCTTGGAGCTAGACGAAGTGTTCAGGCTAATGTACAGAATGGAGATTGACCTTGTCTCTGGAGGGAACTAAAAACTGAGGCCTTGTATATTTAAAATGCTTTCCTGAGCCTGACTATAGAGTTTAGTCAAGCAGTCTCTAGGTAGGCAAAATCAGGTAAAATCAGTTTGGTCCTTACAGATGGCACCTAACAACAACAACAACAATGATTCAACTAATATCTGTTGTTAAGTGCCCTTGAGTCGTTCAGACTCATAGGGTCCCTGTATAGGGTTTCCAAGGAGTTGTTGGTGGGTTTGAATCTTATGGTTAGCAGTTCAGTGCATATTCTATAGTGCTATGCCTGCCAGGCAGCCATACCAACACCCTGTTATAGCTAAGCTGGTGGTAAATACGGGAGATGGTGGAGGTGGTTTCTGAAACTGGAGGTAGAGAGACAAAAAAGAGGTCACTGAAAGTCTAGACAAGAGGAGGTTCTGATTGTAAATATATGTAAAAGAACTAAGACACTGTTATGGACTGTGCCCCACAGATAAAGACAGATCTCAAAGACAGCTACGGAATTCTCTAGGTGTGGCACTGTAGGATAAGCACTAGACTGCTAACCACAAGGTTGGCAGTTCAAACCCACCAGTTGCTCCTTGGAAACCCTATACAGAGTCATTATGAGTCAGAATTGACTTGAAGGCACTTAATAACAACAATGACAAGGATTTAACTATTTCAGGAGGCTAGTTATATTCATTAATCCACAGAGCCACACCAGGACTCCATACACACACACACACAAACATAGAGAAAAATTCAATATCAAGCAAATGGATTGCATTTGCAGAGTCACAGATCCCCCGTTGAAATGAGGAAGAAGAAGAGCCCCTCCTGCATGTCCATTATATTGGAGGTAAGACATATCCCCAAGGAAGCATCCCTTCAATTAATTGGCTACTTACAATCAATCATCACAGAGGTAACTATGCCAATATTATGTTTTATCGCCATTGGAATAAGCACATCTCAACTGCTAAACCTCTAGAAATCTTGGGCTAGTCTAGTTGATGCAGAGCTCCAGCCATTACAGTAGGCACTGGTGAAAAACAGGCTCCAGGAATTGATGGGCTAGCAACTGAAGTGTTTCCATAACTGAATGGGGTGATGGAGGTGCTCACTCATTTATCCATTTGGAAGACAGTTACCTGGCCAACGGACTAGAAGAGAACTATACAGATATCCGTGCCCATTCCAAAGAAAGGTGGTCCAACAGATTGTGGAAAATAGTAAATGATATAATTACTATCACACAAAAGTAAAATTTTATTGAATAAACAAACAAACAAACAAAAAAAAGATTTGCAGCAGTACATCCAAATTCAAGTCAGAAATTCAAGCCTAATTCAGAAGAGAATGTGGAACAAGGGATAGCATTGCTGATAATGACGCAGATCTTGAATGAAAGCAGAGAACGCCAAAAAGATGGTTATACCTATGCTTTATTGACTATGCAAAGGCATTCAATTTTGCAGATCATAACAAATTATGGATAACATTGCTAAGAATGGGATTTCCAGAACATTTAGTTGGGTTCTTGCAGAAACTGCACATCGACCAAAGGCTATCATTTTTAACAGAAAAAGGGGATAGTGCACGATTTAAAATCAGAACAGGTATGCACCAGGGTTGTATCCTTTAAACATACTTACTCCATCTGCATGTTGAGCAAATAATCTGAGAAGCTGGACTGTATGAAGAAGAACATGGTATCAGGATTGGAGGAAAACTCAGTAGGTACCCGCGAAGTGCAGATGACACAACTTTGCTTAGTGAAAGTGAAGAAGACTTAAAGCATTTACTGATGGAGATCAAAGATTACAATCTTCCATATGGATTATACCACAACATGACGTAAACAGAAACCCTCAAAATTGGGGCAATAAAAGGAGAAAAGGTGGATGTTGTCAAGTATTTAATTTTACTTGGATCCACAATCAATACCCGCAGAAGCAACAGTCAGGAAATCACTGGATAAATTGAACTGGACAAATTTACTGTAGCCTTCAAAATGTTAAAAGGAAAGATGTTACTTTGAAGACTAAGGTGCCTCACATCATGGTATTTTCATTTACCTCAGATACATGTAAAAGCGGGACAATGAGTAAGAAAGACTGGGAAAGAAATGAGACATTCAAATTATACTGCTGGCGAAGAATACTGAAAGTACCACAGACTGCCAGAAGAACAAGTAAATGTGGCTTAGTGAAAGTAGTTAGAATGTTCCTTAGACAAAAATATAGCAAGACTTCTTCTCGTGTACTTTGGACATGTTATCAGGTGGGACGTGTCCCTGGAGAAGGGCATCATGCTTGGTAAAGTGAAGAGTCAATAAAAAATAGGAAGATGCTCAACAAGATGGAATGACACAATGGCTGCAGCAATGGACTCAAAAATAACAACTATGAGGACAGCATAGTCCTAGGCATTGTTTCGCTCTGTTGTACGTAGAGTCACTATTGAGTTTATGTTCCAAATCAAGGGCATTTAATACATATTTAACACTGAAAAGGGAGAAACTGACAAAGTTGAGACCTTGAATTTAGAGTACTAGCCTCTCAAACTGTGAGCGAATAAATTTGGTTTTCAAAGTGATATATTTGTGGCATTTACGTTACAACAGCACTAGGAAACTACGGCAGGACTAATATGGAGTATGTACCTCCCCAAAGTATGTAGCATAGTGGTTATGACTCGGGCTGTGAACCGCAAGGTCAGCAGTTCAAAACTACTACCTGTTCCGCGGGAGAAAGATGAGGCTTTCTGCTCCCGTAAAGATTTTACAGCCTCAGAAACCCTGAACAGTGTCACTCTGACTCCACGGCATATAACAACAACAACAAATATGTAGCCATGGGACTATCAGCAGACTTAATTGCTTTCACATCGTTTTGGCTAAGAAGCAGATTAAGAAATATATATACACCAAAACTCTCTATCACACTCTCACACACACAGACATGCATGCATTAGAAGCAAACAATAGTTTCATTAAACAACACAACTCTTACTATTTTTCGTGATGTGCATTTTGATATCTTCTATTCTAAACCATTATCTAATTTATTCTCCTTAGAAAAATAACAAACTGCTGATGCAATGATGTAATTTACAGCAGGATCTATTAATCCATTTACAACCCATAGGTCATAAAACATCTGTAAATCTACTCTCATGAAAATATATCTTGCAGGGACCAGGTAAGCCTCTGAAATATAAATAAGATATCAAATTATCTGTTATATTTAATTCATGCCATTTAAAAATGAATCGCTTTGTTTAACTAATAGATTATCACTCTACTTTTGTGCTGCCACTAAATGCTATGAACATGTTTGATTTATATATCTACTTTCGTCATTATATTTTGAGGCTATCAAAATAGAATTCATAGCTTGTTCAATTTATTTTTTATTCTCAGTATTTAATATAGTATATTGTTGTTGTTAAGTACTGTCGAGTTGGCTACAATTCATAGTGACCTGTATAGGGTTTCTGAGGAGCATCAGGTGAGTATACACCACCAACTTTGAGATTCAAAGACCTTTCGGTCCAGTGCTTATCCTACAGTGCCATACCATATCAAGCACTAATTAAAAAATTATAAATACAGAGTATTAGAAAATAGCATATTAAATATCATGCAACTGGAAATGATCACGTGAACTATTCTATTTTAATACAGCTAATTCGATATTCAAACACAGAAATAATAATGCATGTTTTGCTGTGTTCGTTTATGTTTACCAAAACATCAACATTATAATTATGTTGCTATTTCCTTTATTATAAATCGCTTCCATAATAAATATGAATAATGCAGGGCACGGAAGTCAGTTTATCTTTGCCTCCTACCTTATCCAATAACTACAGGTATATTATTATTCAGCAAAGCTCTGGTAGTATAGTAGTTACGAATCGGACTGCGAACCACAAGGAAAGCAGTTCGAAACTACCAGCTGTTCCGCAGGAGAAAGATGAGGCTTTCTGCTCCTGTAAAGATTTACAGCCTCGGAAACCCTGAACAGGGTCGCTCTGAGTCAGAACCCACTACACGGGACATAACAACAACAACAACAAAAGTGTAAATGCTGGGGGTCGGGGGGCTACAAAGGCAAGAAGGGACTGGCTTACAAGCTTTCAAGAGGGAACCTACATCCAGAGGGCCTGGAGGAAGGTAGAATCTCCAGTGAGTAGTATTCAATCTGACTAGGCGTGGCTGATGCAATGAAATGCAGACTGGTCTCTTGAGATACAATAGTGAATAACTGTTATCAGGACTGATTGTGAGGGTTGGAAATGTAAAGGTAGATGTTTTATAGCAAGGAGGGAAGTGATTAACTTTTCAGTCTAGGAGGGGAGGTCCCTAGGAGGACCATCAAGGGAGAAGAGCAGAGAGCGGGACCCTACCCAGAGAAGCAGTGATGCCTGAAATGGAGCCAGAGATGATGACGTGGAGCAATGGAGCAGCTGGAGACTTTAGATCCAGAGAGGGAGAGCGACTGTGTGCTGAAGACCTGGGGGGTACAGGCGAAGGACTGCATGGAGGGGATTGTAACCACGGCAATGAGAAGATTACGACAGAATGAAAGTAAAACTAATGTTCTCCCATGTAAACTATCACATAATTCACAATAAAACATTTAAGGAAAACAAACAAACAAACAACAAAAAACAAACAAAAATAAATAAAGTGTAAATGCTCCTCCTATCTGCTTTATTACTCAGTTTTAGTAATGACATAAGCTAATACATTCCTAAGATTTCAGCAGCTTGAAGGTCATCTTTATCTGAGTGAAGAAGGATGTAAAGAATGCTAAAAATGAATGAAATGTTAGCACTGTCAGTAACAAAAACTATGAATTCACTGTTGTTGTGTACAGGTTTTAACAAAATTTCTAAGAATTTCTCACATTTTCCATTTTAAAATCTTCTATGCCCTTTCCATTTTAAAATCTTCTATGCCATGCATGCATGCATGTGATTTTGTTGTTGTTAAATGCTGGTGAGTCAGTTCGGACTCATAGAGACCCTGTAAAGGGTTTCTGAGGAGCAGCTGACAAGCTTGAGCCACCAACCTTGTAGTTCAAACTGACCTTGCAGTCCAGAGTCTTACAGAACACAAATTGCTATTATTAAGATCATTTTAGATCCATTGAATTTACATGAAAACCATGTCATTAATAGCTAGAAATGTATGTTGTTGTTGTTAAGTGCAGTTGAGTCGATTCTGACCCATTGTGACTCTGTATAGGGTTTCCAAGGAGCTTGAACCACAGACCTTGCAGTTCAAATGACTTTTCAGTCTGACTCATTAGCCCACAGCACATACCAGGACTCCACTGTTGTTGTTAAGTACCGTGGAGTCGGTTCCAACTCTTAGCGACCCTGCACAGGGTTTCCGAGGCTGCAAATCTTTACGGAAGCAGAAAACCTCATTTTTCTTGCACAGAACAGCTGGTAGTTTCGAACTGCTGACATTGAGGTTAGCAGTTCGATTTGTAACCACTACACTACCAGGATTTCATAGAGGGACTAAATTTCATATACTAATTTTTGCAGAGTAGGTGCTAATGAACAACACAGATAAAAAGCATCCTGTCCTATTATATGTAATAGGAGAAAATGATAGGTGAAAGCATTCAAAAGCAATTATTGTGGTCTAAAGTATATCCCAAATACTTTCTCAACTTAAGGGCCCTTTGTACAGATTACAGAAGAGCAATGGAACCAAGATAAACAAAGAATGGGCTTTTCAGAAGAAATCACTGATCTAGAAGGTCTTCTATAACACGCTTCTTTTTTTTAACCTACATCTTAATCAATTATTTTTTTCATTTACTACGTTCTAGACACATTGATCCTTTTAGTTCCTCAAAATGTTGTTTTTTTCCTACAGATCTTAGCATATGGCATTTGATACATCTAAATTTTTCTATTTTAGTGACTATTCCTTAACCTTTAAGCCTTATCTTAAATACAACTCAGACATGCCTTTCCTGGCTATTGGATCTAAATTAGTATCTTCTTTTATTCCTCATTCAATTTGTTCAATTTCTTCCAGGCATTTCTCAAAAGATATAATTCTTTGTCTACAAACTGTCATCTTTGCTTATTTTATCCTAGAACATAAACTCTGTGAGAAGAGAAACATATCACTCTCAGTTAAGAGTTCATTTTGTGGCAAGTTGTTTCATTTTTCCAAGGATTTGCTAGCCTACCTGTGGAAACAGTATACAAGGCCTGACCACGTGACTCACTTTCACCAATAAAACGTCACATGTATCTTTCAAAGCCCAGGCTGTAAGACTGATGGTGTGGTTGCCCCTTGACTATTTTCCCTCTTCCACAAGACTTGTATATCAAAGAGGGAGCCTCTTTACCATGAGTCCCAGAATAAGGGCATCACAGATTCAGGCAAAGCTTACCTGTAATGGACATCTAATGTGAGTGACAAATCACTTCTACAGGATAAACAACTAACATTTGTGACCACAGTGTAATTCAGTATATATGATGACTATCTGGCCTGCCAGGTATAGATCTTAGTACACAAGTGTTCAAAAATACTTGCTGACTGAATGAATATATTGAAATTCTGATGCAAGTTTCAATTCAAAAGCTTTTTTTCAGAAGTCTAGAAATTGATAGTTATTAGAAACTATAAATGAAAAACACAGCAAAAAAAAAAATTCTTTTAGTTGTCTTTAGCTAAGAAAGTACTAAATGAAATGTCAAATATGAAAACATATATTTCAGCCCAACACATAAAACTACTTAGAATCATTCAAATCCAACCCAAACTGCTGTTAGATTTCTTACAGATAAGAATAAAACAGCAGAAGGGGAACTATACAATACTAAGTACCTACCTGAACCAAGGTCTTTATATATGCTATTTTATTTCATTCTCATAATAATTACTTATGGTACATGTACTAGATATTGTGACTGTCTCCCTTAGGTCCACTCAATACCACATCTACTATAAACTGACCACGCATCTTGAGCAGGATTCACTCAGAGCTGTTCTAGAGTTTTAGCCCAGATAGAGTAAAATATTTCAGGGCAATCCCGTCCTTCTCACCATGTTGTTGTTGTTGTCAGGTG
>NW_006408649.1:462793-463437 GCF_000296735.1 Chrysochloris asiatica | reverse complement strand
GTAGAAAGCCTCATCTTTCTCCCGCGGAGTGGCTGGTAGTTTCGAACCACTGACCTTAAGGTTCGCAGCCCGATTCGTAACCACTACGCTGTGTCAGTTTAAGTGATCTGTTGATTAGGGACTATGAATTAGCACAAAGCTCAGAAATTTTGTTTGCTTTTTGTAAGGAGTTCTTACACCATACCTCAGTGGATCTGAATTAGGAAGCAAAACCAACTGTAAGCTCCAATTACTGATGGTCAACATTTCATGAACACAAGAGCAAAGAGCCATATGATACTACAGACAGCAAGGAAAGACACAGATAAGAAGTAGCTCTCTGAAGACTGCCTGTTGCTGAATTAGCCAACAAACACCCAAATCAACCACTTCTGGACTTCTAAGTTACACGGGCTTAGAAATGTCCTGGTCATTTATGAACCATAACTTAAAACCAACTGTACTAGGGTTTTACTTATGTCTGGAAATATGTGTGTGTGTGTATATATGTTGTTGTTGTTGTTATGTGCTGTGGAGTCGGTTCCGTCTCACAGCGACCCTACACAGGGTTTCTGAGGCTGTAAATCTTTACGAGAGCAAACCGCTTCATCTTTCTCCCACGGAACCACTGGTAGTTTCGAACTGCTGACATTGAGGTTAGCAGT
>NW_006408649.1:434424-462655 GCF_000296735.1 Chrysochloris asiatica | reverse complement strand
ATAGTTGTTAAGTGCCGTCGAGTAGGTTCTGACCTATAGCGACCCTGTACAGGGTTTCCGAGGCTATAAATCTTTACGGGAGAAAAAAGCCTCATCTTTCTCCCGCAGAGCAGCTGGTAGTCTCGAACTGCTGACTTTAAGGTTCACAGCCCAATTCGTAATCACTACGTTACCGGAGATTTTTTTTTTTTAATGTCCTTCTCTAGGGACAGGTCCCTCCTGATAATATGTCCGAAGTATGAGAGACAAACTCTGACCATCCTGGCTTCCTCCAACACCCATTGGTTTGTACTTTTGGCAGTCCATGGTATTTTCAAAATAGGCATACATTCTTCTACATTTTTCCCTATTAACTGTCCAACTTTCACATGCATATGAGATTACTGAAAACACTATGGATTGGGTCAGGCACATCTTAGTCTTCAAAATCTTCAAAATAACATCTTTGCTCTTTACCCAACACATTGGAGAGCTCTTGTGCATCAGAGTTGCTTAATGAAATATGTTGCTTGATTTCTCGACTGCTACTTCCATGAATGAAGTTTCTGACAACTTCAATCTTTTCTCCATTTATATGGATGTTGTTTACTGGTCTAATGGTAAGGATTTCTGTTATCTTTACATTGAGGTGCAACCCATACAGAACACTATGGTCTTTGATTTTCTTCAGGAAGTATTTAGTCTTCTGCACTTTCAGCAAACAAAGCTGTATCATATGCTTATCTCAAGTGGTTAATGAGTCTTCCTCCAATCCTGATGCCACAATTTTCTCCATATAATCCAGATTTTCAGATTATTTGCTCAGTGTACAGGTAAAATAAATACGGTTAAAGAATATAACCCTGAGCACATGTTTTCTATATTTAAAGCATTCAGTTTGAATGACTGCCTCTTGGTCTATGTACAAGTTTTTCATGAACACAATTAAGTGTTCAAGACCACTCATTCTTTGCAATTTTGTCCATAGCTTGTTATGATACATACAACCGAAAGCCTTTGCATAGTCAATAAAGCACAAGTAAACAGCTTTCTGGTATTCTCTGTTTTCACCCAAGATCCATCTGATGTCAGTCATGACATCCTGGAAATATTTTTAAATTAATCTATATTTATTTGTTGTTGTTGTTAAGTACCACAGTCGATTCCAACTCATAGTGACCCTGCACAGGGTTTCTGAGGCTGTAAATCTTTACGGGAGCAGAATACCTCATCTTTCTCCTGTGGAACCGCTGGTAGTTTCGAACTGCTGACCTTGAGGTTGGCAGCCCGACTTGTAACCACTATGCTACCAGATACTCCATTATACAAAGGAGTATAAAATCCAGAAGACAGGTTAATTTTTCCCAAAGCCTTGTTAAGCAGCTAAGCATGGATTGGATCTTAGAATAAGTCTGTCTCTTTCTATCATGGTAACATTAAAATAATTTAAAATAACTCTACCAAGGTTCGATTAAAATTAAGAAAGGTGTGTGACAAGGTTGTATTCTTTCACCATACTTATTCAACCTCTATGCTGAGCAAATAATCCAACAAACTGGGTTCTATGAAGAAAAAATGTGGCATCAGGATTGGAGGAAGACTCATTAACAACTTGTGATATGCAGATGATACAACCTTGCTTGCTAAAAGTGAAGAGGACTTAAAAAACATTTACTGATGAAGATCAAAGAGCACAGCCTTTGGTATGGATTACATCTCAATGTAAAGAAAACAAAAATCCTCACCACTGGACCAATAAACAACATTCTTATCAAAGGAGAAAAGATTGAAGTTGTCAAGGACTTCATTCTTCTTGGATCAATATCAACACTTGTGGAAGCGGCAGTCAAGAAATCAAAGGATGTATTGTATTACGCAAATCTGCTAGAAAAGGCCTTTTTAAAGTGTTAAAGAGAAAAGATGTCAGCTTGAAGACTGAGGTGTGCCTGACCCAAGCCATGTTATTTTCAATAACCTTATATGCATATGAAAGCTGGACAGTGAATTAGGAAGACTGTAGAAGAATTGATGCTTTTGAGTTATGGTGCTGGAGGAGAATATTAAAAGTGCCATGGGCTGCCAAAAGAACCAACAGATCTGTGTTGGAAGAAGTGCAGCCAGAGTGTTCCTTGGAGGCCAGGATGGCCAATTTCATCTCTCATACTTCAGACATATTGCTAGGAGGGACCAGTCACTGGAGAAGGATATCATGTTTGGTAAGGTGGAGGGTCAGAGAAAAAGAGGAAGACCCACAACAAGATGGATTGGCAAAGTGGCAGCATCAATGGGCTCAAGTGTGGCAACAATAGTGAGGTTGTTCCAGGATCGGGCAGTATTTTGTTCTGCTATACCTAAGGTCGCAATGTATACCTTTTGCTATACCTAAGGTCACTATGTATCGAATCAATGGCACCTAACAAGAACAACAAAACCTATAGGAAGAATGTAGAGTGGAGGAGTTAAGGTAGTCCACCTCATTAAACATTCAGAGTTGAATAATGAACAAAGGCAAAACTATGAAGTGTGCCAGAGAGGGAACACGAGAGTGTTTTCAGACTCATTTTCTCTCACTGCTTTTTTTCACTTTAAATTATGCTTTGGTATTTGCTGCACATTAGTATGAGATTGCTTATTTATCCCCCTGCCTTTCCCAAGATTTACAACCCCTACAGATTTAGAGCCCACATGCTTCACAAGAAAGAGTGCATACTCCTTCTTCCTGCATATTAATGAAGGGCCTGAAAGAAGGGCAGCATACACACACCAACAGCTCAGCATCCCTCCAGACTACTCCTTAGGAGCAGAAGGCATTATCATTTATGATTGTACTGAGCACATGGTTTTTTGGCCAATTTTCAGGCTCTCTTACTAAATTATTACCTTAGCCAATTTGAAATAATTTTCCAAGTACAAACAGGGAATCAGTTCACAGCTTGCCAGTCGGGCCAATAATCACGATCACTACAGATGGACTTTTGTGCCAAATTTATCTGGCAAGAAAGACAGTGGAAAACAAAGACTTTGGAATCAGGCCTATGTTTGAATACTGACATAGTCACCTGTAGCTTGTACGACACTGAGGCATTTATTTAACTTTCTTAAATCTTAATCCTTTTATCTGCTAAAGGGGAATAAAAATATTAACCTCACTGTTTTGCCTGACAACTGACATACTCTTCCCTTGTCAGACAGTTATCTGGTTGGAAAGCTGGGTGTCAAGAGGTGGATGGAATTATATGGCAAATCTATGCCAGTAATTAAGAGCCCTAGTGGCATAGGAGTTAGGCACTTGACTAATAACTAGCAGTTTGAACAACCCACAGAGTCTTTATGGGAGAAAAGACCTAGAATCTGCTCCCATGAAGATTTAGGCAGTTCAACTCTGTCATATAGGGTTGCTCTTGATGGCATCTAACAACAACATACTAATATTCACATACAGCTTAGATGACTACCACAGACTTTTAGAAAGATGAGTTTCTATTTTGGCTAGCAGTCCAGTAATTGTGCTACCCAGAAACTCTGATCCTTATTATGTTGTTGCTGTTCAGTGCTGTGGAGTTGGTTCTGACTCACAGCAACCCTGCATAGCATTTCCCAGGAGCAACTGGTATGTCTGAAGCACTGACCTTGTGGTTAGAGGTCCAGTACTTACACTAGGACTCCAACCATGGGTACAGAATGCTGTATTTTCATTCTGGGCCATGCATATATTTAAAAATAAGATCTATAGAGTACTTGGAAACTGAGGATGATCCAAAGGTCATATCAAGTTATACTTTTTCCAACACTTTACACATGCAACCACTGTTAAGATTGCTACCCCAGAGATATAGATCATCTTAGTTCTGTATTTTTGATGCTGCCCCTTAACTGACTTGTTAGTGTTACCTACCCACATAACAGTATCAGTTCTTAATCAGATTAAAGTATAGTGAACAAGTCAAAGTTTAAACAAGTTTGTAAAATGAAGCTGAAGTTATTGTGTAAATAGCACACTAAGTACAAAGTTTCAGAATATGACAGACTTGCTCTTGTCAAGGACCACTGCTATGTAGATAAATTCAAAGATACATCTTATTTGATCAGTTCTTTCCTCCTTTTTTATACATCCTCTTCACTTGGCTCCCAGAACACACATTCTTGTCCTCTTAGTACCACACTGATTGTAACATTGTTGGGTTTTACTTAGCTTGATTCTCAATATTAGATTGTCCTGAGGTTTCTATCCTATTTTTTACCCTAATTATTTAATCCCTTGGGAATTTCATCCAGCCTTTTCCTTCTTACAATTCTCATAAGAAAAAGGGCCTCTGGTAGCATAGTGGGTTACACATTGGGCTGCCAACCACATATCAGCTGTTTTTGCTCCCGTATAAATATTTACAGCCTCAGAAACCCTATATATACAAGTCATCGTCAGTCTGAATCAACTCCATGGCATATCACCACCACTCAAAGGAAAAGGAGTCCTAGTGGTACAATGATTAAAGCGCTCAGCTGCTATCCAAAAGGTCGGTAGTTTGAATCCACCAGCCACTCTGTGAGAGAATGATGATGCAGTCTGCTTCTGTAAAAGGTGAAAGCCTTGGAAATCCAATGGGGCTGTTCTACTCTGTCCCATAAAGTTGTTATGAGTCGAAATCTACTTAATGGTAGTAGGTTATATATAAGGAGATTTGATGGCCAATAATTTTTTTAAAACTTTTTATTGTGAATTGAGTAAAGGTTTACAAAGCAGATCATCAGATCTACATTAAGCCAATAGTATATCTCGTTTCATCTCAATGGCAATCCCCTCAACATAGCATCACCCTTTCCCATTTCCTCCCTGTTGTTTCTTCTTTCCATTACTCTTTTTCCCTACCCTTCTGAATTTCTTCCTTAAGTAAATGCTACCCTTTGATCTTGAATGGTTGATCATTCTATGGTCTGCGTACCTCACTAGTGCTGTTGTCCTGTCTATGTATCTATTGAATGGTTGATCATTCTATTGTATGCATAATAACCACCACCACCACCACCATAAAGGCATGAAGTGGCTGGCTTATAAGTTTTCAAGAGGGAGTTTAGTTTCAGAGCAAGGGGTGGAAGGTACAATCCCCACTGAATAGTTTTCATCTTGTGTAGATGGGTCTAGTGAAAGGAGATGGGGATAGGATTCTTCTGACTCAATAGTGAGTAATTGTTACCATGACTAATTGCGATTGTCACAACTGCAAAGGTAGAAGTTGTGTAAAAAGGGGAGAGTAGTTAATCTTGCATTCCAGGAACAGAGGACACTAGGACTATCAAGAGGGAAGAACATGGCATAGAAAGATACAACAGCTAGATTCAGGGAAATAAAAAGGTTGTTGGCAGCCAAGAATCTGCCTTGCAGAATGTGTCCTTTGGTTGTTTAAATGATTATGTATTCCTGCGTGCTTTTGTGTACATCAAAAAAAAGAGGAAATACAGGCAAATGTTGTTAACTGATGGCACACGGATGGGACTGTAATCATTGCAGTGAAATAAAACACTACTGGCTGAGTGCAAAACCAATATCTGCCATGTAAACTGTCACTTCATTCACAATAAACGCTTAAAAAAAAAAAAAAAAAAAGATCAAAGCAAAACTCTCTAATTACTTCTCATTCATATAAGGCTCTACATGAGTTGACCTTCTCTCCCACTGCCCCTCTGACCTGACCTCAGCTCCCACTAGTCTTTTCTCTCATCCCATTTCAAACACATGTGCCTCCTTACTGCTCCTCAAGCAGCTCCACCATATTCACCACTTCCCCTTCATGAACTTTTCAGGTCTGATTCCATTTTGCCCTTATAACCAAATAGCCTTTTTTCTGCCTTATTTCCTTAAGGTCTTCGTGCAAATGTTTATCTTCTCAGTGCAATGTTTCTGATTCTTATCATTTAAGTTGCAACAGTTCTGCTGCCCTGAATATCTGAGTCCTCCTGGCTTTATTTTTTACTTGCATTGATTACTATCTCATATCTATATAAATTTAATCATTGTGTTTATTGTCTAGCTTCCACAACTGCCTATTGTATTTTCCCTGAGTCAAAGATATTTGTCTATTCAGTTTAGTGCTATAAACCTAGCAGTGAGAACAATTCCTGTCATAGCAGGCACTGGTATGGTTTACCACTATTGTATAACAAATTGTTGTTATTGTTGTTCAGTATTGTTGAGTCAGTTCTGATTCATAGTAATGTGATATAGGGATTCTGAGGAGTGGCTGGTGAGCTTAAACTACTGACCTTGTGGTTCAAATCGACCTTGCAGTCCAGAGAATTAATCCACAGCGCCACAACAAGATTCCATACGACAAATTACCCAAATGTAAAAATTAACATTTTTCATCCCACAGTTTCTGCTAATCATGAATCTGAGTGTGGATTAACTAGGTGCCTTTGAAGTAGCTTTCTCTTAAGGTTGCAGTCAAACTTTTGGCCAAGATTATCCTTTCATCTGCCAGCCTGATAGGTTTGTTTTACATGGGAAAGAGATCCACTCTCAAACGTATTCACATGGTTATTAGCAGGCGTCAGTTCTACACCATATGGTCTTTACAGGCTGCTTCACAATATGGGGCAACAGCATTCCCTTAAGTGAATAAACCAAAAGAAAGTAACTTCTGAGAACACACAAGACAGAAGCCAGTTTCATTTTCTCTTGTAAGTCACAATCAACTGGACAGCACATAATAACAACAGTTCAGTCTTTTCCAAGTGGCATCCCCTCACCTCTGCTACACTGTATTTATTAGAAACAAATGAGAAAGTCCAGCCCAAACTGTGAGGGGGAGGATTACACATGGGTTAAGATATCAGTAGATATCTTAAGTGGCGCTGTGGGTTAATGGGCTGCACTGCAAAGTCAGTTTGAACAACAAGGTTGGCAGTTCACACTCACCATCAGCTCCTCGGAAATCCTATACAGGTTTGCTACAGGTTGGAAACGACTCGACGGCACTTAACAACAACAACATCTTAGTTAGCTTCCTTGCTGTTAAGTAAAGTGCCTCAAGTAGGTTCCAATTCACAGTGACCCTGCACAGGGTTCCCAAGGAGCAGCTGGTAGATTTGAACCTCTGATTTTGTGGTTAGCAGCTGCCTACTCTAGCACTCAGGAAGAACTGCAGCACTAGCAGTTTGAATCTACCAGTGACTTCGCTGGAAAAAAGATGTGGCTTTCTGCTCCAATCAAGATTTACAGCCTTGGAAACCCTAGACAAGGTTACTACAAATTGAAACTGACTCTACAGCACAGAACCATCATCAACTTTCCTTGCTGTTGTTGGGTGCCATCAAGTTGGTTCAAACCCTATATAGGGTTTCTGGGGCTTTAAGAATCTTTGCAGAAGCAGAAAGCCTCATCTTTCTCACATTCCCTAGCAATCAATCAATATTTGCTTAATAAATAAACAAATAAACCAGCGAGGCATAGCTGAAATCAAGGAAGAGCCTAAGACAAACTGGAAAATCAGATCAGCTTCCAAAGGAACTTAGAAACTTTTTACTCTTAACAAATATAAAAAAACAAGTAGGACAATCAACTTTACAATACATGTGAAATTTGTAAGTCATCCTCATCTTTCAAGTCTTGTGGAAGAAGGTCGTTTTTCTCAGGATTATCTAAATTTTATTTATTTATGAGAAAATTATGTCACATTACAAAATTTTTGTTCTTTACTCTTCAAGTACTCTATCTGCTCCCATTTATTCTGTGTCTTTGACAGTCATAGTGGGGAAAAACAATTCCCTTTAAGATTTGCCCTTCTATTCTTATCTCCTAAGCTTCTTGCTTTTTGCATTTTTGTCAAGATAGGATGTGCTTATCAAACTAAACCCTCACCTTGGAAAAGAGAAGAGGGACATTCCTTAAAAACAAAGACACTCAAGTACAGGAACTAAAGGACAATGTTTACAACTATAATAACACCTGCAGGCTAACTGAAGGTTAGATGAGAGTAGTATACATTGCACATTTCAAGATCCTCCCAATAATCATTATCAGGTATTAACAAAAACATTCGGAACATACAAGTCATTTAATAAACATTTAATCACTCATTTCTTTCTATATACTCATATATTTATTAATACTGAGACACATGAAAAACTTGAATGGGATTAATTTAACTTCAGATTTGCTGAAGCAGAGATCTTCCTCAAGTGAAAGAGGCCTTATTCAGATGAAGGCATCAGTCTCAACTCAGACACTATGGGAAACCTCTCTGGGTAAGACAGAGAGCAGAAACCAGGAAAAATAACCTATGCACCTGACTTTCTTTAAATGTATTAATTTGGATTTTGATTATTTTAAACCTGAAGTATTAAAGAGTAAGAGAATTTTATTTCTCCCTGAGAATTTAACAATGGAAATTTAAATTAGAGGCATTTTTCAATTGCTAACTTGTACAATTTGGCATATTTTCTACTCTCATTTAAACTCATTGTGTGACTTCTGATGAATTTTAATCATCAGTCCAGTTGGGTAAAATTTGAGATGGGAAATAGAGCAGAGAACAACTTTTTAGCCTAGGGGATAGTGAGCCACAAGAACATGTCTTTATGTCCCATTTCAAGCTTTCCCATATGAAAGCAGAATTGCACACTACCAGGCTTGGGAGGCTACATCACAAGACAAGTAGGTAGTAAAATGGGCCAATAAAGTGGAAACATCAAAACTCCATCCTGAGAGCAGCATGCCTGTCCACAGTAATGCATTCATTCTTGGCAGCTTTAGAGAATTAGTAAATAGTCATGTCAAACAAGTGAGTCCATTTAGCTATAGATAGATCTAGGCCAAATTCTCATATTCCAACTCTTCCAACAATATTTATCGATAATATATTTACTGCTAATATTTCTGTCTTACTGAATTCCAAGAGTGAGTAATGGGGGGGAGGAATTATGAATCAGTCATCACTCTCAAGCTCTATTATGCATAAACCCTAGGAAGGTCACTCCATGCTGATTTGATATCTTGACTGGTGAACAGTTGAAGATACAAGGTTTAAAGGATGTCCATTGGAAACTGCACCCTTGCTCCAAGCTGCTTCTCCTTTCTTACGCTTTTCGCACATAGCACTTCCTGTTAAGCTAGTTTAACATTAAAAAATGGTCATATTAATTTTTTAAAGGATATAGACTAAAATTTATAGAAAAGATAAAATATACTGCACAGTTCATAAATTCAAAATGTGGTATAATGACATTAACATGAGTACATTACAGTTTACATTTTCTAATTACTTAGAACACTTCTGTATCCAGAAATCTTATAAGAAGCTGGTATTTTAAGGAAACTCTTTGCACATGTATCAAAAGTTGTTTTTGTAGTTAAGTTGGTTCCACCTCACAGCAACCCTGTATAGAGTTTCCAAGAAGCAGCTGGTTAGTTTGAACCGCGACCTTGCAAGGTCGGCAGTTCAAACTGACTATCAAAAGTATATCTCTATTATTCTCATTTGTATAAGAATTACTTTGGAAGTTGAATTAATCTTTCACTGAATTTTAAAGTTGGGTGTGATTTTGGAAATAATGATCTATGTCAGCGATCCAAATAGTTTTCTTTCTTAAAAAAAATTTATTGGGCTTGAGTGAAGACTTATAGAGCAGATCATCAGTTTTACATTCAACAAACTATACACTTTGTTTTGCTTCATTCATTACAATGGTTGCAATCTCCTCTTCATGTACCAATAGTTAACCGCATTTACCTCTTTTCACTTTAACTATTGCATTCCTCCCTGTGCCTCCCACTACCTTCATCTTACCTCGGCTAACCTCCCTCTTGTTGTATATTGCCAACCCTGCCACCCATGTAAACATGTGGTTACCCTCTAGCCTATGAATAATTTTCCCTCCCCCAATGCCCAGCCCTCATCAATGGTTTCTTTTATCAAGAAAAGCTTTACACATTTTTTACAGTATTGGTCTCATATAATGTTTGTCCTTTTATATCTGACTAATTTCACTCAGCTTAATTCCCTCCAGGTTCAACTATGATATGAGGTGTTTCACAGATTCATCGCTATTCTTCAACGTTTTGTACAATTCCATTGTGTGTATGTACCAAAGTTTGTTTAACCATTCTTATGATGATGGGCATTTAGCTTGTCCCTATCTTTTTGATACCTCGCTTGTACACAGCATATTAAAAGATCCTGTTTTCTTACCCATTCTTCTCTTTGTATCATTTGATAGGCACATTTAATCCATTTACATTCAGTACAATTATCAATAGGTATGCTTTTTGTGGTGTTGCTAGATTCTTTGTTCACATAATTTTCTATGCTGAGTCCATTTTGTTTATGGGTTTTCTTGTTATTTTAACTTTTGTGTGAATGTTTACTAAATCTTTCTGATTTGCCCTTTTTTTTTCACTTTGATGTGCAGGTCTATCATTTTTCTTTGAGGCTACCCTGTAATTTATTCATTTTCCCCTGATAAAAACAATCTGTTTGATCTTGCAAATCTACTTGATTTCCTTGCTATTTGGAAGTTCTGTATATATACTACTCCCTCTTTTTACTTTGTAGTTGACTTCATTATACATTGATAGCTCTGCTTCCCTATTTTCACAGTCTTGTAGGTTTGTTTCACTTTAAATACTTCTATACCTGAATTGAGTTCTGGATGGTGTTGTCATGAATGGTAATCTGTTTGTTGTCTACTATTATTGGTTTTCAGTCCAAAAAACACCCATGAACATTTTTTGCAAAGTTGATCTGGTCATTACAAATTCCTTTAATTTCTGTTTATCGGGAAATGTGCTAATATTGTCTCAATGGCACTTAACGACAACAAAAACAAACTTTGATGGCCAAGTATTCTGGGTATATGATTTTTAGTTGGCAATTTCTTTCAGAGTTTTACATAAGTCATCTCTTTTTATGTTCTAGCATACCAGTATTGAGAGATTTATCTTTAAGTTCACTAATTTGGCCTTCCATTGCTTCACACTGACTCCTTTGCCCTGTTCATGTATTAATCTTCTAGATTTCTGATTGCAGATTTTGTATTGTCTCAAATTTTGCATTTAGTTTTTATTGTGTTCTCCTTGTTTTCTTTCATCTTTTTACTGACCCTTTAAAGGCACCTAATTATCATGCTTTTGAAAAAAATTTTTTTCAGTTAGATCTATTACCTTTTCTTCCCCAGAAACGTCTTTTAGCTCTGCATCTTGCTCATTTGTATGAGTTTCTTTAATTTCTTCTTCTGAACTAAAATTGTCTTGTTATCTCAAGGACACTGTGTTTGTAAAAACAAACAGTGCAGTTGTTGGACCCAGAGGGGAGAAATCTCTGGGAGACTACTGCAATTCAAGGAACTTACAAGGTGGTTGTGGAAGGGATGTGATAACAGAGTTCCTGGCCCTAGATGGAGCTCCTATTGGTCTCAGTGTTATCTGTGTTTGGGGCATTCAGTCCAGAAATAGTTCATGGGAGCCTTTGATGAAGCTGGTTTTAGTGTCCGTTATACCACAGGGAAGCTGGAAGCAGGGTTACTGGTTAAATGTTGGTCTGGTGACTCTCTATATTTTATAGGTCTAGAGCTTAGCCCACCTGAATTCAGGAACCAAAATGGCATACCAAAGTGACACAGCCAGCTCCCAAGTTATGCTCAACCATGAAGCTTTGAACTGGAGAGCCGGGTCTGTGTTGGGAGTGGATGCGGGTGGGAGCTAGCCACACTTCTGGTCATCACGGGAGCGTGGTGAAAAAGCAGAAATCACATCTTTTCTGTCACCTAACTGAATCTGCTCTGCCAGGCCTCCATTTGTGATCAAAGTTACTCACAACTTGGTTGAGCCATGTTTGGCCAGCCGATCACCAGTTGGTCTACCTCTGACAATGTCCCTGCTCAGCCTCTCCCCGCAGCAATGATTCCATCCTCCTCTCTAACCTTTCTTTTCAAATTCAGGGTGCCAGAATTTTCATCAGTGTCTGTCTGATTTTGTGTCTTGTATCTTTGTTATAAAGGGTCTGTATAGTGAGTCTCTGCCTAGTATACCATTTTGCCAAAAGTCCCTAAATTTTTTATAATAACACTAAAACGTTATTTTGTTTTTCAACTGTGTTTGTAATGATGTTGAAAAAGCAACTGTTCGTAAAATAACTTGGGCCTCCACATAAAAGAAGGGAGTGGCAACAACTGTACTAAGTCATTGCATTTTTCATCATCATTTCAACCTCATGTTCTTCATAAGCAATATCAATTTAGTCTATCTCACCCATGAGTTCATGATTTTAATATATCTGGGAGGAAACAAGAAGTACACATAAAGCACTTTGCTACAAACTAAGGTACTTATGATAAGGATCAAACATTTGAGAAATTATTTGAGTTGTGAGCTGAAGTAGCTGATTTTTGTATGCAACACTATTTTTCTTGATAGAACAAGTGATATTCAGACTTGGATATTTGGCAGAGATCTCCTCCAAAGTGAACAACATGAGTCTATTGATTCAATGAAAACAAGTCCAAATGACAGTGTGGTGAGTTATTTTATATGGTTCTTCTGCCCATAGTCTGGAGTCCTGGTGTGGCTCTGTGGGTTAATGCGTCAGACTGCAGAGCCACTTGAATTGCAAGGTCAGAAATTCAAGCTCACCAGCTGCTCTTCAGAAACCCTGTACAGGGTCTCTATGGGTCAGAACCAACTCGACAGCACTTAACAACAACAATACTCATAGTCTTTGTAACTCTCACCAAACAATGTTTCTGTCCCATTAGGTCTGGGTGAGAGAAGATGGGAGAAGATACTGATAGGATATGATTCATTTGTGAGTGATTAAACAGGGGTAATTGTGATGGTAAAAACTTATACGAATACCCTAGATATAAAGTGAGCTGCCTCAAAAACAGGAGTGAGGATATTACCACCATCAAAGAAGAGCAGGAGTGAGCGGGTGCTTGGAATGACAGGATCTCTGTGCACTGAACCTCCTTGACCCAGGGACAGAAAGCTGCGACACCAGAGGAGTGGCCAAGGAGCAGCAGGAACAGAACCAAGAACCAGAGCATGGGACAGAGATACAGAGGACTTCCCAATCCATGAAGCAAGAAAAGCTGAGTGACATCGGGCAGGAGGTTTGCTTGCGAAGTAATGTGCCTACAGGAACTTAATTGGGGAGGAGTAAGTTTGCTGACCCATGTAACTAGAGAAAAATACCTTCAGTCTAAGGCATACAGTGAAGTGGTGTGTACTGTGGGCATTTATCGGCATCCCTAAAGCAGCTTTGTAACAATGATAACCACTGAGAGAGAGAAGCTATCCTGCCTAGAATGACTGTGCCCTGAGCATTTCTGATCCTGGTTTGTAGCATATTGACTTCCTCAAGAAACTTTGTAACTGTGAGTATTGTCTCTGAGTTCTGTATGGCCATTGCAATGAATTATAAAACCCAGTTAAGTAGAGAGTGTTGTGAGAGGGATGGTTTGTTGCCATTTTTGAGCAAATATTTGATGTTAATGATAAAATTCAAGTGTTCAGGAAAAATTTTAATTTAAAAACTTGTACCACTGTACAGCTTCCTAATACCTAAACATTTATCTAACAACTTATTTTCTCAGTGTAACGCATGTGATATTTTTGACAATATCTAGTGAGAACTAACAAGATTTGGAAGGCATGGGAAACTCAACAAACCCGTATTTTCCAACTAACTTATATATTCTTTAATAAAATCAATGTTCCTAGTCTTTAAGAATCTACCACTTGTTGAGTTTTTGGTATAGTATCTAAGAAAAATACCCCAAACTTCTTGAAAGCAGCATTAAAATAAGATTGCCCACTTAACAAATTCAGAACTGGGTGAAGCTGGATTTTCTTCACTTACTCCAAGAAAAACAATACCAGATTGCAGAAGTAAACACGAGAAGTCAGCTATGTTTTACTAAGACAGACATGTAAAACTAAACAATGCCATTCTTTTTACTTTTTTGTTATTTTGGAAATACAGACACCCCCCCCCCCCCTCCACACACACACTATCAACTATGCTATTCTTTTCAACCTCTGCTGGATCTACTGATATTTCTAAACTAATAAATAATTTATAATTTCTTCATTTTAATTTCTGATATAACAATTACCAATAGATTGTTGCTGTTGCTAGAAGCTGTGGACTTGGTTCTGATTCCCAGCAACCTTATGCACAACAAAATGTAAGATTTTGTTATCCTGCACCATCCTCACAATTGTTGTGTTTGAGCCCATTGTTGCTGCTCCTGTGTCAATACATCTTGTTGGGGGTTTTCCTCTTTTTTATTAACTTTACCAAATATGATGTCCTTCTCCAGGGACTGGTCGCTCCTAACAGCATGTACAAAGTGCAAGGAGTATTCCATCTGTACTTGTTCCAAGACATTTATATTCTGCCAACCGATGGTACTTTCAATTATTTCTCTAACATCAGAAATCAAATGAATCAAGCCTTCTACAGTACTCCTTATAAGCTGTCCAACTCTCATATACATCTGAGATGACTGAAAATACCATAGTTTGAGTAAGGCACACCATTGTCCTCAGTGTGACATCTTTGCTTTTTATCACTTTAAAGAGGTCTTTTACAACAGATTTGCCTAATAAAATAAATCATTTGATTTTGTGTCTGCTGCTTCTATGAATGTTAACTGAGGATCCAGGCAAAATGTAGTCTTTGACAATTTCAATCTTTTCTCTATTTATCATGACATCATTTATTGGTCCAATTTTGAGGATTTTAATTTCCTGAAGTCTGTAGTCTTTGATCTTCATCAGTAAGTATTTCAAGTCTTTCTTGCTTCCAGCAAGCAAGCTGTGGTATCTGTGGGTTGTTAATGAGTCTTTCTTTGATCCTGATGTCATGTTCTTCTTCATATAATCTAGATTTTATGATTATCTGCACAACATACACATTGAATGGTGGTGGTGGCTGTGGTGTGCCGTGGAGTCAGTTCCAACTCATAGAGACCCTTAATAGGGTTTCTGAGGCTGTAAATCTTTACAAGAGCAGAAAGCCTCATCTTTCTCCTGCAGAAAGGCTGCTAGTTTCGAACTGCTAACCTTAGGGTTAGCAGCCCAACTTGTAATCACTACACTACCAGAAGTAAAAAAGTTTGAAAACCTGTAATCTATGATAATAATTATTTAAACAATTACTTAAAGAGTATTTACTTCATAATGTGTGTCCCAAAATACTTTACTGTGCTCATGAGAAACCTGTACATTGACCAAAAGACAGTTATTCAAACAGCACAAGTGAACACTGAATGATTTTAATTCAGGAAAGATATGTGCCAGGGGTTGGATTCTTTCACCATATTTATTCAATCTGTAGGCTGCACAAATAATTCAAGAAACTGGATTATATGATGAAGAACAAAGCATCAGGATTGGAGGAAAGCTCATTAACAACCTACAATAAGCAGATGATACATCTTTGCTTGCTGATAGTGAAAAGGACTTAAAATACTTACTGATGAAGATTAAAGGCCATGGCCTTCAGTATAGATTACACTTCAAAGTAAATAAAACAAAAATGCTCACCACTGGACCAATAAATAACATCATGATAAATGGAGAAAAGATTGAAGTTGTCAAACACTTCATTTTGCTTGGATCTTCAATCAACACGCACAGAAGCATTAGCAAGAAACCAAAGGCCGTAATGGGTTAGGCAAATCTGCTGCACAAGACCCTTAAAGTGGTTCAAAGCAAAAATACCAGTTTGAGATTTAAGGTAAGCCTGACCAAGCCATGGCAGTTTCAATTGCCTCAGATGAATGAGAAAGTTGGATAATGAATAAAGAAGACCTTAGAAGAACTGATGAATTTGAGTTGCGGTGTTAGAGAAGAATATTAAAAGTACCATGGACTGACAGAAGAACCAACAAATGTGTTGGAAGAAGTACAGCCAGACTATTCCTTAGAGGTCAGGATGGTGAGACTTTGTCCCTCATACTTGAGACATATTATCAGGAGGGACCAGTCCTGGAGAAGGACATCGTTCTTGGTAAAGTGGAAGGTCAGAGAAAGAGAGGAAGACCCCCAGTGAGATGGACCGGGACAATGGCAGAACAATGAGCTTACGTGTCACAATAATTGTGAGGATGGTGGCAGGATCTGGCAGTGTTTCAGTCTGCTATGGACAGAGTTGCTAAAGTCAGAGCCAACTAGACGCCACCTAAGAGCAACAACTTTATAATGTGGTAAGAACTGAGGATTTAGACATAAATGGCCCTATTTCTTCCCTCAAAGAATTTCCAATTTCATGACGCGTGCAGTTCTCATTTACAGTAATTTAAAAAATGATTTTACTGCAAATAAAGACAACTTCATTGTATGTCTTTTATATCTTGATGTCTAATATAACAACAAATACTACATATGGCACATATAAAATGCCTCAACACTTTTTGATTCAATCTGGAATCCATATTATATCTTTACATCGATTCATGAATCATAAAGTGTACCAGCTACCTATATGAGCTCATGTCAAGAAGCACTGAGCAAGAAGGCTCTAACACCTCTTCTAATCCTATTATTACCTGGGTTTTTTAAGTATACTGACAAATTGCAGACAGCATTATATAAAGTGAGAGGTATACTTCCCATGGAGCTATACCAGTGATTGAAAGTGAGTAGGATCTATAAAACATGAAAGGTGTCATTACGTAACTGCTCCCCGCTTATGCAACCATATATGTTTGAACTAACCAAAAAACTTTCATCTGACTTTCAGCTTCTTTTTATCATTTCCTACATTTTCACCCACCAATTTCCTCTCTGTCTCATTCAGAAAAAAAAAATTGCTGAATTCGAAAAGCAAAGGGAAAGCATAAGCTTGATTCAGCTGAAGTTAACAATTTGATTAGGAGCAAATTTACTATAAATGTTTATATAATTTTCCCTTCTATAATCTTAACACCTCAAATTCTGTGCAAATTCATACTCTGTCTGTATGTCATAAAATCTTGTGAATACTTTCCTTAGAATTCCTTAAAAATCTGGTAATGGCAACTGAATGCTTGAGGGTAAGGAGATTTTATCATGGGTTAGGTACTAAATACAAATTTTGGGAATATTCTTTCCTGCATTCTAAAATGTGAACAATTGTTTATTCCTCTCACGCAGTTCTATAATTCACTAACATGTTCTTTCTAAAAGTTTGGTTCTAAATTAAATGTGGGTACACATTTGAAAACTGCACACTGTGGATGAAAAGTACACACTTATTTTACATTTTTAGCATAGTGTACAAGCTGTGGGAACATCTGGTGTTTTACAAATTTGGGCAAATGCAGCTGTATTTCCTTTTACAAATATGTCCTCTGACATGTGAGGGTTGTATTTCAATTTCAGTTTTATATTCTCTATAGGATAGTGTCCTGTGAATCCAAAGATGCAGGTTAACCAAACTTTAAATTTCCCTCTTTAAATGAAAATTTAGGAGCTTGCCAATTAGTAACATGAGGAAAAATAGGAAAGCTAGGATAAATATATAAAATGAATTTTAAATGTATCTTTCACCTCAGTTACCTAGGTAGAAACCACCTGTTGAGATTGCTGTTGTTGTTGTTACGTGCCATTGAGTTGTTTCCAACTCATAGAGACCACGTATAGGGTTTCCAAGGAGCAGCTGGTGGGTTTAAACCACTGACTTTGTGGTTTACAGTCCAGTGCTGATCCTACAGGACCACACTTAAACTTAGATGTTATTTTATTATAAATTATAGGATAAACACTAGACTGCAAGATAGGCTTGAACCACAAAGTTGGTGGTTCAAACTCACCAGCCACCTTGGAAACCCTATTCAGGGTCACTGAGTAGAAACCAACTGGACAGCACTTAACAAAAATATTTAAGTTTATGTCATTTCAGTTATGAAAAAGCAATGCTTTAATTAACTAAATTTTACTGGCTCAACATGCATCTCTTCCTCAGGAGAAAAAAACATACATGTATACAACACATTGCACACATAACTGTTCCATATATTTTCAGGTTAGTGAACCATCCTCGAGGTAGATGATAAAGAAACCAAGGTGATGGGAATGTGATATAATTTTAAAACCATGTGATTTAAAATATGGTAGCAACTAAAATTCTTGAGTAAACCCTATACCCTACTCTTAGAGTTAAGTGCAGATGAATAATTGTTGGAAAGTATAGAACTGTCTTTCAATGCTCACAATAAAGACATTCTTGGCTGGAGGCCAAGACTCAGTTCCTACCCTCACATAAACATATTTTAAGCATAGCTAGGTCCAAAGAGGGAAGATGGCCTTAGACTGAAGGCTCCTCTATCTTAAGTGCTGGTCCATTTATTTCTCAAGACCCTTCAGCCGCCTTACATGTTTCAGGGCTTGAGCAATCTCTGTAGATTTAAAACTCTAGGATTTGTTTTATCTCGTTCATTCAGGACCTTTCCCCAAGTGTCAATACAATTATCCCCTACTTTTCAAGAGTTCACTCAATGTCACTTTGCTTTTATGAAAGACCTACATTAGTAACTGCTTTTGTTAGTCAAAAGAGCTCTGTAGATCATTACTGAATTCATGCAAAAAGGTGAAAAGCAAAACTATCCTTCAACATTTGTTCTGCAAGAAGTCCTAAAAGAGGTGGGGTATACCTCAAGCAGGAACGGTGCATCACTAAGCATCTACCCTAGGAACTACACTCAGGATCTAAGCATCATGTCATAAGAGCTTTGAACTATGCCTCTGAACACTATATGCTACTGTTAGTTTAGATTTTCTGTATCGTTTGGTATGATTAAGTAGGTTATCTTTTGGGTCTCGATATGCTAAAAAATTTTACCATATAAATTTATGGTAATTGTGTCTTTGCTTTATGCCATTTCAAATTATAAAGGTTTCATAGGAATGCTCTACTTTTAGATAGCAGGTGGACCTGTACTTCCTTCGATTTTGAACCACTGAACCACTTTTCTTTGATTTTCTAAAGCAATGTTTATTTGTTGGACTCTTAACATTTTTCCATATCTTATCAGGTTCCTGGACTCCTGGTGTGGCACTGTAGGATCAGCACTGGACTGAGAACAAGGTCAGCAGTTCAAACCTACAAGCTGTTCTTTGGAAACCCCATAAAGAGTAACTGAGTCCAAACCTACTCAACAGCATTTAACAACATCAGGTTCCTGGGAGGTCTGTGGCATTTAGACTCAGTGTTACTCTCATTACAGACATATTTCTATGACAAGCTACCCCACTCAGATTAAAACTGCTTGCGGTTCTCTGTTCCCATTCCTCTTTACAGTTCCTAGAAAGGCTCCAAGTTTCTTGACTCTAACTGCTTGTTCTATCTCATGACTTCTCAGATGCAATACAGTTGGGTTGAGTTCAAATTGTGGATCCTCTATTATTAAATAAGTTAGTTAGTTTCTTAACTCACTAAGCCTTAGTTTCCTCACTTACAAAGTAAGCATGATAATAACCTACTTCACAGATGGCTCAGCCACTGTTTCTGCCTGAAGGAGGCAGTAGTTAAAACAGAGATTCCTGAGGTTAAACCAGAGAGCTGGCAAATGGAAGCCTCAGCTCACAGGCAGCTTTTCAAGACTCCAAATGCATGCTCTTTACAAATGTATCATGCTTTGCCCATTAAAAACTATCCTTGGTTTCCTCCTTGAAACATCAGGAATAGGATGGTATATTTACTGTGGAAATGCACATTAGGAGAACCATAACTTGGATAAAATATATGGGTAGATTAGAAAAGTCATGTCTGATTTAGATGTACAAGTAGCCTATGTGATCCTTCAATTGTCTTATAAAGGAGCTCTGGTACAGGGTCGCTATGAGTCAGAACCAACTCCACAGCACATAACAACAACGACAACAAATAAAGGAGCTCTGGTAGCGTAGTGGTTACGAATCGGGCTGTGAACCGCAAGGTCAGCAGTTCGAAACTACCAGCTGTTCTGTGGGAGAAAGATGAGGCTTTCTGCTCCCGTCAAGATTTACAGCCTTGGAAACGCTGTACAGGGTCGCTATGAGTCAGAACTGACTCCACGGCACATAACAACAACAAATGCTTAGAAAAAAAATAAAACACCAGACATACATATGCTTAGCAAAAAAAAATAATAAAGCACCAAATATATGTAATCATTTGTTCATTTCATTAAAAAAAAAATCTACAGAATTTAAGAACAAGTTTTCGTTTCTTCTAAAGAGTAGAATCAAGTTATGCTATCTTTTTAATTACCTTGGTCACAGCTTCTGGAGAAAATGTAATCGCATCGACCACAGTGATGAGGTCACCAGGGTGGAGTCGATCAAAGTACTTCATGCAAACATCATAGGCATGAAGCCACTCTGGTAAGGACTCGGGGACTTGCTTGATGAGGTGAGGGTCACCAGTCCAGAACAGCTTTTGTAACCAGATGGTGTACAGAGAGCTTGGGGAAAGCATATGTCCATCCTTTTCAGGGATTTTGGGAACAAGTTTGGAAATAGATAAGATATTCTGACTTGACAGAACTGGTTCCAATGCTTCCAGAGGACTCATGTTTTCATCGGTCAGGTTTTTGTAATTAAGACCTATTGGAATAGAAAAAAAAAGAAAGAGAGAGAGAGAGAGAAATAGTATTTCATTCCAACATAAACACACAGGCCCTTTCACGCACACATCGCCCTTTGTGAGACTGAATGAAAAAAGTATATCTAGTAATTTAGCTATTTGTTGTTGTTAAGTGCCATTGAGTCGGTTCCAACTCACAGCAATCCTGCACAGAGTTTCCAAGGAGCGGATGGTGAGTCTGAACTGCCAATCTTGCAGTCAAGTCAAGTGCTTATCATACAGCACCACAACAAAACTCTAATTTAGCTACAATAGATTGTTTACACAGTCAGTTAAACGATCAGAGTTTTAGTTCCAGCTTGCACCTAAACCGGCTGTACAATCCCAGACAGACCACTCAATTTGTGTGTTTCAGTTTTCTCATTCACACAGTGGGGATGGCAATATCTGTCAGACTCTCCAGGCCCAAAACCCTCACAGCACCTATGTTTTCCTCTATCCATGCATTCACCAAACTGAATTTTATTAATTTATCTTCCCAAGTCACAAGCTACTTGAGAGTAGGGACAGAGTCTTTCTCATTATCTTTTGTATCTAGCCCAGTACCTAGGTTGGTTGTTGTTAAATTTGGTTATTCAGTGAAAAACTGATACATTGAAATAAAGAAACTCTCAAAATTCTTACGAATATCAAAGATACATAAATTTTTAGAAGTTATAAAATTCAAGTGTCATATATATTTGATAATCATTAATGTATATAATTTCTTACTTAGAAGCATAAAGATACATACACACCATTCTGTTGTTGTAATTTCTAAAATTGCCAAAGATTCAAAGGCTCTTATTTTAAGGTATCCAAACATACAGGCTTCAATTAAGTGAAATTATTTTAAATTGCCTATGCTAAAGTATCTCAGTATTGTCATTTTTAAAGATAAAATATAACTAATGGCAGTAGGGAGTCCTGGGAAGTGCAGATGGTTATGTACTCAATAGCTAACCAAAAGGTTAAAGTCCCCCAGAGACAAGTGGGAAGAAATGACTAATGATCTACTTCCAAAAAGTCAGCCACTGAAAATCCTATGGAGCAATGTTCTACTCTGATATTCATGGGTCATTCTACAGTAGAATTACAGGATCTGGTTGTCAGGATGGACCAGTCACCGGAGAAGGATATCATGTTTGGTAAGGTGGAGTGTCAGAGAAAAAGAGGAAGCCCCCCAGTGAAAGTAGTAGCAGCAATGGGCTCAAGTGTGGCAAGAATTGTGAGGTTGGCCCAGGACCGGGCAGTGTTTCGTTTTGTTGTGCAGCGGGTTGCTATGAGTCAGCACCGACTCGATGGACCTTAACAACAACAAGGAAAAACATTAGGCTTTTTTCCTTTCTTTTCTCTTTTTGATGGTTATCATGCTCAGTAGAGGGTCAGCTAAAAAGAGGAAGACTCTCAACAAGATGGATTGATACTGTGACTTGCAACACTTGGCTCAAACATAGTAACAAATGCAAGGATGGCACAAGATCTGGTAGTATTTCATTCCATCGTGCATAAGGAACTGATTCAATGACACCAAACAACAACAACAGGAAAAATAACATTTGGAGAACTATTCCAAAACTTTAGATTTTAGTATATACCATAAATCACTGTTCAACTTTTAATAAGTTTCTTAATTTCTCTGGTATTTAATTCCCTCAACTGTAAGGAAATTGAAAAACATAATTAAAGTCAATTAGCTTCAAAATTTTGTGGTTTCAGATTCATGCCAGCCACAGGCATAAGAAAACTTCTGTACAATAAAATGAATCCTTAAGTATAATAGAAAGAATGAGTCCAGGCAAGAAAACGATTACCTTACCTGCTGCAACTACCTTAAATTTCTTCAGAAGCCGAATGTGGGTGTCTGGTTTGATGGCATGTTTTCCAAAAGCTGCACAGTCACAGCTCTCCAGAAGAGTGAAATAATATAGAAGTCTTTCATGATCTAAACCACCAATAGCAGGATAAATATATTTGACCATGTGCTTGTGAAACGCTTCACGATCACTCTTCAAAGTTTCAAAGAGATGAAGAGCTTGGGCTCGATTTTCAATTTCTACTGTGGACAAACTGAAATTAAGAGACAAAGAACCTATGTTAAAATTTAAAAAAAAAAAAAAAAAACCTTGGAAGAAAGAAACTTTTCATACAAAATGTCCTTCTTTCTGCCTAATCAAGGACAATAAACGTCCAGGACTCCTGCAGCTTATATAAAGGAAAACAATTGTGTGTTAAATGCTTACCTCAGAAACCCTACACAGGGTCACTATGCATAGGAATTGACTCAACAACACTGTACTATACACATTACATCCTGTGGGTCTTAGGTAACCTTGTGAGTAAGCACTACTTCACACAGCAGGAACTGCAGTTGGGAGACCTCTCGATGCTTCATTGATTGATAGAAAGTGTGTGGCTTCCACTATTTATCAGGTACTCACATCAACCTTTATATCTGTACAACTTCACAGAAATCTAAACAAACTTATGCCAGGAACTCAGAAATTAACACAAACTTTTAGACATAAATTTTATATCCAAGAGTCTTAAATTGATATATCTAATAGGCCCAAATTTTACACGTATGCATATATAAATACAATTAAAACAGGAAAATATAAATAACAACACTTTCACTTGAATTACTTATATAATGTCATTTGAATAAAAAATATCTTAATGTTTTCATCCTGAAATAGATACCTTTGTAATCTAATAAAAATATTCACTGAAACTATTGAAAAATTTATAGCAGTGCTAGTTGCTTCATTTGTTGTTTGCAAGGGGCTAATACTTGGTCTTATGCTTTTCCATCGACAGAATAATGATACCTCCTGTCAATGTAAACCCAATGCCTTGTGCAGGACAGGTTTCATATTCTCTAATTTTAAGGCAGCCCTCAACACTAACAGAAATGCCCACTTTCTATGGATACCAGAAGTGGCACCAAAAGTACATGGGGGAAATAAGTAAGAATTCTGGCCACATAAAAGTTGGATTCCATATGATTTTAAATGAACTTCTCTGAAATATGATTCCCTTTTTACTTAAAGTAACACTTTCAAAGAGTACCAAAAGACACATGCTTTGGTTTCTGAAAATAAAGTTAAGAGGAGAGGGATTCAAAAAGGTTGTGTAACATTCCATTATTTTTTAATTCCATTTTTCATGGACTTTTTGAAGTCTCTCCAGGTACAAACTGTGTTTTAAGAACTGATGAAGTACTATAGGATAAGCACTGGACTGTGAGGTTGCTTTGAACTGCAAGGTCTGTAGTTCACTTTTACCCATCACTCCACAGAAACCCTATATAGTGTGGTTGTGAGTCGGAACTGACTTGACTGCACTTAATAACAACAACATGATAACACTTAGGAAGATTAAAAAGGACAACTATAAGTTAAAATATCAAACCATTTAAAAAGTGTTCTTTCTAACTTTCACAACAAGAGAAATCACATTCTTCTATTAAAGTATAATTCTAGCGTTTATAATGTTTCTGTCTATGGAAAATGTCCAATTCCCTCCTTTGAGCTACTTGCACACCCTGAATACTTTTGTACTTGAAAACTACTTATTTACTTGTTTGTCTCTCTCACGAGACTCTGTACTGCTTGATCATATAGATCATGCCATACCTTCATTATCTTTTGTTTCTCTGTCTGCACGCCATCTACAGGCTTTCCCTTCTCTGCTTGGCAGTTCTATGCTAAATTAACAATGTATAGATGTTGTGCAGAGAAAGTAAAACCAGATACCCAAATCTTTCCATACTCTAAGTATGTACTGTCTTCACACAAGAAGCCTGCCTTTGATTAGTAATGGTCAAGCACTCACAATAATAACCACAGGATTTCTTTCTGTAACACAGATATCATCTCTCTCTGAGCAACAATAATTTAAGGGAGTTCTTCTAACCTTAGAGGACAGTGAGTTTACTTTACTGGGGAAGGAAAAACAGACAAAGACAGTGGGAAGGGCTGATCTTCTGACATGTAATCAATGTCACTCAAATGTATAGGTAGAAATGGTTGAATTGGTATATTTTTTTTTTCTGTGTATGTCTTGAACAATAACAGAATATATTTTTTGAAAATTATAAAGAATTCTTGCATATGTCATTGCTATGACTCTAACAAACACGGCATTTAAGACAGATTTATCTAAAAATGGACAATAACTAAATCATAACAGAGTTCATCTGTGTTTGACTTGATTCTGAATATAGTTTCACTTAACATTACTTTCCCCCTTACCAACCCACTTATTCTCTTGTGCCTACAATTCTGTTTGCGTGATGTGCAATTGTATCCAATTATCTTGTCAAGACAGATACTAGAATATCTTTACTGACACATGATAAATACCAAAACCGTTCTTCAGTAAATTACATGCTAAGATCTTTTATAGATGCCAGTAATCAATAGCCCATTTTAATAGTTTCAAGTGAAAGAAGTTGTTACCTTCCCGTTGGAAAAAGAAATGAAATCTTTGCTTAGAAAATAATTGCAAATAGCCAACATTGAGAAGAGCAAGAAGGAATACTATGAAACTACTGTGCATTGTTCACTAATCAAATTACTGGTTACCCTGAAAAAACGTTTAAGTGTTTTTTTCCTGAAACAAGTTTTAACTATGTTGTTGTTGTTGTAATGTGCCCTGGAGTTAGATCCGACCCATAGTGACCCTGAACAGGGTTTCCGAGGCTGTAAATCTTTACAGAAGCAGAAAGCCTCATCTCTCTCGCGTGGAGTGGCTGGTAGTTTCAAACTGCTGACCTTGAGGTTCACAGCCCGATTCGTAACCACTATGCTACCAGAGCTCCTTAAGTTTTAACTATAAGGCAGTTTATATAGAGAGAGCATATTTCAAATTTCATTGCTTAAGTACAGGAAGAAACTAGCATTAGTTGTACTCAATGTTAAAGGAATTAATTATTAGCATTAACCCCATTAATAAACAGAACATAGAATGTACTAAGTATGAACCTAGGAAAATTAGAAATTGTCAGAAATGAAATGGAACACATAAACATCAATATCTTGGTCATTAGTGAGCTGAAATGGACTGGAATTGGCCATTTTGAATCTGACAACCATATGTTTTATTATGCAGAGAATGACAAATAGAAGAGGAATGATGTTGCATTCATTGTCAAAAAGAACATATCCAGATCTGTCATGAATGAGGTATAATGCTGTCTGTGATAAGAAAATATCCATACGCCTACAGGGAAGACCAGTTAATATCACTATTATTCAAATTCATGCACCAACCACTAAAGCCAGTGAGGATGAAAGAGAAGAATTCTACCACCTTTTTCAATCTGAAATTGATGAAACATGCAATCAAGATTTATTGAGCTCTGGTAGCGTAGTGGTTACAAATCTGGCTGTGAACCACAAGGTAAGCAATTCGAAACTGCTAGCTGCTCCGCAGGAGAAAGATGAGGCTTTCTGCTCCCGTAAAGATTTACAGCCTTGGAAACCCTGTTCAGGGTCACTACGGGGCAGAACCAACTCGAAGGCAATTAACAACAACAACAACTAGTGATTGGAATGCAAACATTGGGAACAAAGAGGAAGGATCAGTAGTTGGAAAATATGACCTTGGTGATGATAGAAATGGTGCTGAAGATTGCGTGACAGAATTCAGCAAAATCAATGATTTGTTCATTTCAAATATCTTCTTTAGACAGCATAAGAGACAACTATACACATGGACCTAACCAGATGAAATACATAGAAATCAAACTGACTACATCTGCAGAAAGAGACAATGGAAAAGCTCAAAATCATCTGTCAAAACAAGGCCAGGGGCAGATTGTGGAAGAAACCATCAATTGCTCATATGCAAATTCAAACTGAAGCTGAAGAAAATGAAACCAAGTCCATGAGAGCCAAAATATGACCTTGAATACATCCCACCTGAATTTAGAGATTATCTGAAGAACAGATTTGATACATTAAACACTAAAGATCGAAGACCAGAAGAGTTGTGGTATAACATCAAGAACATCATACTAGACACCAAACAAGATGGCGGATCGGGTAGAAGTTCAGTGAGGAGCTCCATCAGCAATAACACAAAATACCAGACCAAGCAGGCTGAGGGGATAGTGTCAGAACTCTGAACCACATATAAAGGAATATTTAGAAGATTGGAAGGTTTACAGCAAGGGGAATTTGTAGAAGCAAGAAATCCATTGCTTCCTAATCCAAGATGCTCAGCTGCTCTGGGAGCCCCTATCTGGGGAGAGACCAAGCGATGGGAGGATCAGAGCAGCCACAGACACCTGACAGAACCGTGGAGTTAAAGGTGTGTACATTCTGGATTTTTTTGTATCTGTTCATTGGTCTCTTGCTGGCTATGCACCTCCATTCTGGGGACTAGGTGTCCACTGCATGAGTGGACACCCCACCGCCACCCCAGAGGGTTCTACTATACATGTGCACAGATCTCCCCGAAATTTAAAGTGGCAGTTTCCACTTAAAAGCAAACAGCAGCGCAAAAAGGCCACAGCCGACCCTGAATTGTTTAACACTAGGAAAAAGGCCTGCATGGGGATTGTAGAACAATAAAGGTAGACTAAAAAGGAAACAGGCCTAAAATTAAATCCTGAGTTACATCGTAACGACCAAAAGTGGCATCTTGAAATTTCTCAGGAAGACGAGTGAAAAAGAAAGCCCATATCCTGATCACATCTACCTAGAGGAAATCAGAAAGCAGAAAAAATACCAAACTTACACACCCATCTAAGTATTAGGCCACAGATAATACCTGAATATGCCAAAAAACAGAAGCAGATAATCATATCAGCACATGTCCAAAAACGAGATAAAGTGACTGAGGCTAATGAGATGGAAGTAAACCTAACCTCCATACTGGAAGGAGGGCCAGTCTTTGGAAATGACTGAGAAGGAATTCAGAAAAATGATTAGAAAATGTATCAAAACACTATATAATGGAGTTGAGGAAAATAAGGAAGACGTCAGAAAAGTACTAGAGGAAAAATCAAATAAAATAGATACAGCATTGGAAACAATTCAAAACCTACAGAAAGAGGTCCAAATGATTAATAATAGAGTATCAGAAATGGACAATATACTGCAAGGGCAAAGGAGTAGAATTGAAAAGATAGATACCAGAACTAGTGAGCTAGATGATAAATCTCTCAGCACTACTAAGATAGAAAAGCAAGCACAAAAAAGGATTAAAATATCTGAAGAAGGTCTAAGAATCATGTTGGACACCACGAAGAGGAATAACTTAAGGATTATTGGTATTCTGTAACAGGAAGAATCACACAAGTCCACAGAGGAGATAGTTAAAGAGCTTCTGGAAGAAAATTTTCCTAACATACTTAAAAGTGAAAAGATAAGCATTCAAGAAGTTCAATGAACCCCAGGAAGGATAGAACCTAAAAGACATTCACCACAACATATAATAATCAAGCGTTCCAAAATCAAAGATAAGGACAGAATCCTTAAAGCAGCTAGGGAAAAGAGAAGTGTAACATACAAAGGCAAGCAAATCAGATTAAGCTTGGACTTCTCAACAGAAATGATACAGGCAAGAAGGCAATGGGGAGACATATATAAACCCTGATAGGAAAAAAAAAAACCTGCCAACCAAGAATCGTCTACCCAGCAAAGCTGTCAATCAAATAC
>NW_006408649.1:429514-430559 GCF_000296735.1 Chrysochloris asiatica | reverse complement strand
CTAGCTCCTTGGAGGCCAGCATGGCCAATTTTCGTCTCTCATACTTCGGGCATATTGTCAAGAGGGTCAAGAGGGAGAAGGATATTGGGTTTTGTAAGGTGGAGGGTCAGAGAAAAAGAGGAAGACCCCCAGCGAGATGGATTGGTAAAGTGGCACCTAACAACAACAACAAACAACCCTTGATTAAGGTGTACAGCAATGGCTTCACCCAAAAATGTGATTCAAGAACAGCAAGAATTGTAAAGACCTATATAGTTACTTTAAAAGAATGAAATTAAATACATGTTTTTCTTTACATAATTCAAGTGTGAGTCATAATGTAATTCCACATGATGACTGAAAGGAATAATTAGCAAGGGACAAGGAGATCAGGAGTAAGAAAAGTAGGTGGATCAGAGAAAAGGGGAATAGGGGATGGGGAGAACATGAAGAGAGAGGAAAGGGGGATGAAGATAGGGGTCAGAATTAAATATTTGAGATAATCTGTCAGTACTTTTGTTTCTATTACCTTATTTAAGTCCTCATGATAACCCTGTTATTGGTATTTCTATTCTATGAAAGATGCGACTCAGGCATCAAATCACACAGTTAAGAAGTGAAGGCTGAATCTACTCAATAAAGTCTGTATTTTCTTCCTGAAATTTATGCAATTCTGACCTAGAAGATTAAGATTGTAGGCTTTTCCTTCAAAGACTAATCTTAAAACTATGAAAATATATGAATCCAAATTGATGACTACCATTTTGAATGAACAGTGATAACTTCACCACTGACTTATGTGAAAACCTCCAGATAAAGCATTCCTTCATGAGAAAACAATCTATTTACCAAATGAATGCTTTAAAATGAACCTGACTTGATTTGCAACACTGCCTTACAACGGAACATGTAATTACTCAGTGAAAGTCAAGTCAAAACAATCATGGCATTTTTTAGTTTTGCCAATAGTTTTACCAAATATCTTGGAAACTAAAAAATAGAATTTAATGTTTTCAAAACCAAACAGACAGCGAAGAAAGACTCAACAATAGATATTATTTCAAAA
>NW_006408649.1:405376-427284 GCF_000296735.1 Chrysochloris asiatica | reverse complement strand
CAACAAGTCCTTGACAATTTTCTCTGTGCTTGTCTTTTTCCTGTTCTGGAATTCTTATCATCCATAAGTTGTTCCTCTCCATGGTGTCCCATATAACTTTTACACTTTCTCAGGATTTTTTCTTTTTTTTTTTTGATTGTTCTTCTAGCATACTAGTATTGAGAGATTTATCTTCAAACTCACTCATTTGGGCTTCCATTACTCACATCTATGCCCTTTCAATGTATTGTCCATTTCTGAAATCTTAATACTAACTTTCTGAATACCTAATTGCAGGCTTTGTATTATTTCAAAGTTTGCATGTATTTTGTATTTTTAATTTTTGTTGTGTTCTCAATGCTTTCCAGGATCTTTCTATAGATGTTTTAAGAGTACTCAGTTATCATTGTTTTGGATTCATTTTCAGTCAGTTCCATTACCTTTTCTTCCTTGGAATGTTTTCTGGCTCTGGATCTTGGTAATTAATTTGAGGTATTCTCTCGTGTTTCTTCATGTGAGCTAAAATTGTCTTTTATTTGTAGGGCATTGTGGGTTTATCATATTTGTAAAAACAAACAGTACAGTTGTTGGACCCAGAGGGGAGAAATTCCTTGGAAGCTCCTGCAATTCAAATTGCTCACAGGTAGTTGTGGAAGGGATGTGACAGCAGAGTTCCTGGCTGTAGGTGGCGTGCCTATTGGCCTTGGTGTTGTCTATGTTCAAGACACTGAATCTAGAAGTAGTTCATGGGGGCTCTTGTTGAAGCTGGTTTCTGTGTCTGTTAGGACCAAAGGGAAGCTGGGGCAGCATGACTGCTTAAATGCTGACCTGGTGTTTCTAAGCATTTTGTAGATCTGTAGCTAAGCTCTCCTGTATCCAGGCACCAAAGTTGAACACCAAAGCAGTGTAGCTAGTCCCTACCTCACACTGGCATGCCTCCCAACCATGTGGCCCAGAACTCCTGGGTCTGCGCTGGTGGGGGATGAAGGTGGGAACTGACCACACCTCTGGTCACCAGGAGAGCGTGGGGAAAAACAGGAAATCCCATCTTTCCTGTTGCTCTTGCAAATCTGCTCTGCCAGGCCTCCCTCCACTTCCAAAGCTGTTCACAAGGTGTTTAAACCAAGTTTGGCAGCCATTTACCAGTCCGTCTCGCTCTCTCACTGTCTGCGCTCGGTCTCGTCTCAAAGCAAACACTCGATCCACTTCTCTAACCTTTCTTTGAAGCATAGGGTGCCAGAATTTTAATCTGTGTCTGTTTAATACTGTCTCCCATATCTTTGTTGCAGAGGGTACATGTAGTGTATCTGCATACTCTATCATCTTGCTGGAAGTCCATCTTTCTCCCACAGAGAAACCCTACAGCTACTGAGTTGATTCTGACTTAGAGAGACATAGTCTGAGTCACTGATTTTGAAGTTAGCAGCCCACTGTTTATCCCACAATGTCACCATGGTTCCTTGGAATAGTAATGCTGTTGTTTTGTAATTTTGAGTCAGTTCTAATTCATAGCAACATGTTATACAACAGAACAAAACACTACCGGGTCATGTAACATCCTCACAATTGTTACTATATTTGAGCCCACTGTTGCTGCCACTGTTGATCATTGGGAGTCTTCTTCTTTTTTGTAAAACTTCCACTTTTCCATTATGATGTCCTTCCATGGACTGGCCACTCCCGATAATAGGTCCAAAATATGCGAGATGACGTCTCACCATCTTGACTTCCAAGGAGCATTCTGGTTGTACTTCTTCCAACATAGATTTGTTGGTTCCTCTGGCAGTCCTTGGTATTTTTAATATTCGTCACCAGCACTATATAACTCAAATGCATCTTTATCAGTTAAGTATCTCAAGTCCTCCTCACTTGCAGCAATCAATGTTGTATCATCTGCATATCGCAGATGTTATCTGTTAGGCATACAAACTGGATAAGTATGAAAGGCTAAAACCCTGGTGCACATAGTTTCTGATTTTAAACCATGCAGTATTCCCTTGTTCTGTTCAAACAAGTAACTTTTAGCCTTTGTACGGGTTTCTCAAGAGCACAATTAACTATTCTGGAATACCTGTTTTTTGCAATTTTATTCGTAGTTTGCTATGATAAACACAACTGAATGTTTTTGCACAGTCAATAAAGCAGAAGCAAACATCTTTCTGATGTTCTCTGTGGTCAGCCAAGATCCATCTAAAATCATCGATGGTATTCCTCGTTTTATGTCTTCTTCTTAATCTGGCTTGAAATAGTAAAAGACATAATTTATTGAGCACTGTGCCATGTCAGATAATTATTACTACTTTCTGTGAAATACGTATATTATGGCTGATAGCCTTATTGCTTGAAAAAGAATAGTTCAATTATCAGATATGCAAAATTAGGTTGATGGTGGTCATAGCTTATGAGCACTAAGCTAACTGACACAGCAAACATTGATCTCTGCCACCCAAGAAAAATCAATTGGGTAATCATCAGCAGATATTAGAGTATAAGGACAATGTTTATGTTTGGCCTTCAGATGTTCAGTTTAAATAAGAAAGAAACACTAGTCAGTCAAAGACAAGGTCCCTTTTTACTCCTACTTTGCTCACTATACTCTAGCCCCAATGGTCTCTCTTTGATTTACTCAAAATCACCAAGACCTTCTCCTGCCCTAGCACCTTTTCCCAAGCTGAACCCTCTGCCTCAGAATGTGCTCTCCTTCATTTTTCTTCAAATAATGAGCTCCTTTCTCTTCACATCCCAAGAAAGACTTTCTCTAGCTGCACCTTGTATATTTCCTTTAAGGTACTCACTACAACTTGCAATTATTTTTGACTTTTTGTACCAAAGGTGGGGTGATGATAGAGGTGGCTTCCCTATTAGAATAGAAACACCATGAGGACAAAGATGTGTCTGCTTTTTCAACACTTAAAATGTGCCTGCAGTATGATACTCAAAAGCTTAGCATCTAGTAAATGACTAAATAGAGTACTATTCTATCAGCCAGAAACCTCCAGCATTTCAAAAGATCCTGTTTTCCTGAACTTAAAAGTTATGCAGGACAGAAGGGAACCTAGAGCCAGGGGGCCTCGAGGAAGGCAGAATCTCTAGTGAGTAGTATCCAATCTGCCTAGGCGGAGGTGATGAAATAAAATACAGATGGGTCTCTTGTGATACAATAGTGTATAATTGTTATCAGGACTGATTGTGAAGGTTGGAAATGTAAGGCAGACATTTTATAGAAAGGAAGGGAGGGAATAACTTTTCAGTCTAGGAGCGGAGCTCCCTAGGACCCAACAGAGAAGAGCCGAGAGCAGGAACCTACCCAGAGAATCAGTGATGCCGACGTGGAGCAATGGAGCAGCTGGAGACCTTAGATCCAGAGAGGGAGAGGGACTGTGTGCTGAAGACCGGCGGGGGGGTGGGGGAGAGCAGAATAGTGTAGGGGGCAGGCTTGCAGGGTATACCCTTTGGTCAGTTGATGATGCATGGATGGGATTGTAACCATGGCAATGATACAATGTACAATAGAATGAATGTAAAACTAATGTTCTCCCATGTAAACTATCATATAATTCACAATAAAACACTTAAAAAAAAATAAAGTTATACAGGAATAATGAAAATAATATTACAGAGCTACCAGGCTATATAACTTCCATACAGTTTTCTCTAATCATCACAACTCTGTAAGGTAAGGATAATGGCACCTGTAACTGACAAAACTGAGTCAAGGGAATGAAGACACTTGCTCAGTGCTACATAGCTGATGGCTTATGGAATATGGGCAGCAGAGTATGGTATTTTGACACTTGGCCTAACTTCAAAATCCATGTCCTTACCAGTAAACCACATTTAAACTTGTTTATGTTGTCTATTGTTGTTGTTGTTAAGTGCCGTCGAGTAGGTTCTGACCCACAGTGACCCTGTATAGGGTTTCCGAGGAGCAGCTGGTGAGCTCGAACCGCTGACCTTGCAGTTCAAACAGCTTTGCAGTCTGGCGCATTAACCCACAGCACCACACCAGCATTCCTGCTGTCCATACGATCTACCAAAGTGTCTAAAACAGCCCAAAGATAAATAGGGCTATTAAACCTGCCAAGTCCTGGTGTGGTGCTGTGGGTTAATGCGCTGGACTGCAAAGTCAGTTTGAATTACAAGGTTGATAGTTCAAGTTCACCAGTTTCTCCTTGAAAACCATATACAGGTTCAATATGGGCACTTAACAACAACAACAACAACGGCACTTAACAACAACGAAGTCAGAAGTCAGTGGATAATGAGTCCTCTGAGCTTAGGCAGCTGAACACCCCCCAGTACAATTAAAGTCTGACACTGGGAACTGATTCCAGGCAGTCATATCCCCTCAAAGTCATCACTGCTGTTTACAATTAGGGGGGTGATAGTGGGGAAGTTAGTGAAAAATGGAGACCAGGAATTTAAAAGTATTCCTGTCTTATGACAGGGTGCTGACGAGAATGATCATTTTTAAAGGAGTGAAATCACAAAAACAACTATATTAATTAAGCACCAATCATGTGTCAGGTACTGTAGCTTAGATATTTTATCAAGTCACTTAATTTTTATTTTTCCTTAGGGACTACAATATAAGCAAGGGACTACTAACTGATAAGTGAGCAGTTCCCACTACTTACTCCACAGATCTGTTCCTGTAAAGATTTACAGCCTCAGAAATCCTACATGGGGTTGTAATGACAGCGGATAGGTGGTATTTATAGTTGAGGAAAATCAGCTTCAGAGAAACAAAACTGTCTTGTCTCCGGGCACAAAGTTAGAAAGTGAGAGAATTAGGATTTGATCTAGTTCTCTTGATTTGAAAGCTTTATTGCATAACACAGCTTCAGTCTGGCTGGGTGAACTTATTTCTAAAATGGGCTAATGTCAGTAATTGCTCTAAAATCAACCCAGAGAAAGTATAACTTAACTTATATGGGAAAATGAACTTCAAGACAAAAAACAAATAGAAAAATGAAACAATCACTTTAATAGTAAAGCAAAATCCTGAGGGATTTCTTTCTCCTGTGATTCTGATCTGTTAACTTCACAATGGCATTGACTTAAAAAGTAGATGCACAACTTCTATTGTATTAACTAGACTGATTTCTAATAACTATGTCACCAAATTTAACAAAGTAACAGCAATGTAGACTACTGTCTTTTAAGTAAAAAACACATACCACCACCAAAAATAATTTGATAAGTCTGTATTGGGTGTTATGTCATTCAGAAGTAATGAGGCCAGGAGAGAATGATTTCCTGCTTTTGCAATTGCTGTGCATCTGCATAATCACACTGCTATCAGGTATAATGATATGCCACGCACAGTCTTGCACATTACTCAACTGCCTGATAATTTATAATATATTCAGAGACCAATGAAGTATCCTGTTTATAAAGATATGACATCCTTTTATGTAACATTTAATGAAGGGTGGGAAAAAAACATATTCAATAAAATGTCAATATTTACATATCACCAGAAATATTACTTGAACATATTACTATGTCTCATAAATGATTAGTGCAATATTTATCATAGATAATGCTATCATCCAAGTAGCAAACTGATAAATATTTAAAATCTTGAGTATTAAAATTTCAGAGTGATTTACAAAACTTAAAGATGTTAAATGACAAGCATATCTGAAGTGTACAGCAAGATTTTATACTATTTAATGCTTCCTTCCCTTTAATCTCTTTCTTTCCATGGCTTCCCTATCATAAGAGTCTTCTGTTTTTCTTCCTACTTCTCTGACTGCTCTTTTCCTTTTGTACCATTTGCAAGTAACTATTAAGTCTTTCTTCTTTGCTTAGTCTATAATCTTTCCTATAGCAATTTATCCACAACATTGTTTATTTGCTATCTACATACATATGACTCTCAAGTTAGTATTTCCAGTTCCATCTTCTCTTTCCAATTCAGGATCTCTAATAACCAACTGCCAACCTGACCTTTCCTCTTGGATGGTTCAATGTGTATACTTCCCTATGCCCTTTCCTTTCCCTCCTCCTCCAATCAAAATACCTTATCCTTATCTAGTATTCCCTGTCCTGCTGGATGATGTCAATTATCTAACAGGTTGACCAAGTGAAAACATGGAGATCATTCTTGAGACCTCTCCTTTGACACACTCTCATCTCTAGTTTACCCTCACATTGAATTTATTAAGTATTATCTATTTCACCTTCTAAATAGCCCTGAAACCCATTCCCCCCACCCCTTACCTTCACAAATGCAATCCAGCCTATGGTCAACTGTCACGTAGTCTACTATTATTCTAGCCTCCCTAATCTATGTACATATGTCTGTCCTGGCCTCCCTAAAATCTTTTCTTAAATAGTACTCAAAATGAGCCTTTCAAAATACAAATTTAGTGTTAGTATCTCCCTGTTGTTGTCAATGCCTTTGAGTCGGTTCTGACTCAGAGCAACCCTGTAATAGGGTTTCCAAGGAGCAGCTGGTGAGCTTGAATTGCCAACCTTGCAGTTTATACTGACCTTGCCAGTCCAGCCGCTGCATTTAACCTACAATGCCACATCAGTATCTTCCTGCCCCTCACCAAAATCTTTCAATAGCTATGTGTTAGCTGTGTTGTTGTTAAGTGACACTGAGTCAGTTCCATCTAACAGCGACTCTGAATAGCATTTCAGAAAGGCAGCTGTTGGGTTTGAACTGTTGTCCTTGTGGTTCACAGTCCACTGTTGATCCTACAGTGCCACAACAGGAGTCCAATAATATTATTAGGGGAGGAGGCCCTTGATAGAATCTAACAGTCTTGGTGCATGAACCAGTTTCTATGTTTGTACCAGTCTCATCTCCCACAATCTTCATTGGGCTCTCTAGGTCCTACTCACACTGTCCCTTTGTTAGGCTCCCATACTCAGCATCTTCCTTCTTATCACAGGGCTTTGTTGTTTTTATACTCTTCTACCTATGAAACATTTCTCTAAATTAATATGTATTTTTTGTTTCATATGTGCACATCAAGTATCTTTGCTTTGTTCATCTGTGAAATATAAGATGTAAAAGGGAAGCACCAGGGAGGAAGTAGTATATCTGTTGTTGCAGGAGGGGAATGTAATCAGTGAGATGAACCAAAATTTATCATTTGTTGAATGTAAAGCTGATGATCTTGTGTATAAACCTTCACTCAATTCACAATAAAAAGTTAAAAATCAAACAAACAAATAAATTATTTCTCTTCGCCTTGAAATTGGTAAACCCCATTCAATCTTTAGGCCTCAGTTCAAACATCATTACTCAGGAAAGCCTTCCCTTACTAGGACAGATTCCCCAGTTAGGGTCTCATACCTGGTTACTTCTCACAGTTTTAATTTCACATTTGTTATGCCATTATTTATCATGTTTCTTATACTCTGCTGTAAGTTCAAAGACAGTGAGGATGTCAGCTTTAGTTCATTATTGTAACAGCAGTGTCTAACAAAGCCTCTCATACTATTAATGCTCAATAAAAATTTTTTAATGAATTTAAAGTATGTAACTCACGACTATTATTACTGGAAAGTCAAAACTAATAGAATATTAATACAATATTGGGGAACAAAAGGTACAAAAGAGAGAATGCACCAAGAGACAAGGTGGTTTCAAAAAGTTTATGGATAAATGAAATTAAAAGATAATGGGATTTTTTCATGAACTTTTTAAACTCCTTTGTCTGAATTTACTACAATTGAAAATGAAAACTGAAATTGTACTTGAGCAACTTCAAGACTCTTATTACATTGATTGAAAAGAAAGACATGGAAATAAACTTCCATATAAAGCGTATGCTTACCCACTGTCAGTGAACAGGAACTCAAAATGGGTCATAAAAACTTCCCAACGGGATACACTGTAACGTTGTGCCAGAGAAAGAGCAATGCTGTAGACGTTTTCCTCCAGTGTTCTTGAAGAATGTCCATCAAACACAGGAAAGGAGAGAAAAGAAATGCATTACCTTAATCAGCAAAGATAATATTCATTAAGATTGCTTTCCAGCAGAGAAGGGTTCAGTCAGGACATTACCTAATAAGACATTTCACAGTAATTCCAGAGAAGCAATTTTAAGGCATTTTAATACTCCCTTGTCACTGTGGTGCATTTCAATTTACTAAGGCATTGTCTAGATCAGTGGTTCTCTACTAAGAGTGATTTTGCCCCCCTCCTCCCCAAAACATTTGGCAATGTATGGAGTCATTTTGGACTGTCACATCTGGGAGTAGGGGAAGAGTGCTACTGGCATCTAGTGGGAAAAGAATAGGGATGCTACTAACTATCCTATATGTCACAAAATAGTCCAGCAACAAAAAATAGTCTGGTACAAAATGTAGCTATTCTTTATTTTCTTACTTAGTTTATATTACTTTCCATGGCAGTTGTTTTTTGTAACTTACATTATATTTGTCCTTTATTGTCTATGTGGCATAGATAATACATTCTCAGGGGTCCAGGTAGGAGAGCTATGAAAAGGACATAATACCACTTGGCTCTTTCTTACCTTTCTTATCAAATACTTATTGAGCATGTACCTAGTGCTAGGCAACATGCCAGACTTCCATAACATAAATGATAAAGTAGCAATAGTCCTTATTTTCAAGGAATCCTCATTTCATCACTCTGTACAAATGAAGGTAGAGCTGTAAAATGGGAGGAAGCGGGTCCTTTAAGGATCCTTGCAAGCAAGATATTTGAATAGATATTGCTAAAAAACAGCTCCTAAAGCATCAAACTCATGGAAACTCTTGAGACATGTTCAAATTTTAAAAATTAAAATAAAAACACACACAAAGTCTGATGTGTATTTTCTAAGTAACAGATTGTGGAGAAATGTATTATAAATTTATCAAAAGTATATATATTTGTCCTCTAGCATATGATAGCTGGATACTTTACAAAGGTAAGATAAAAACACTAGCAAAATGTAATAAGCCTCGTCTAGGAAGCCATAAACATGGGACCAAGGATTACAAAATGCCTAAAGAGAAAAAAAAAAAAAAATCACACAGGACACGGAATTTTAGTCCTGGTGTGGCACTGCAGGATCAGTACTGGACTGCTAACTACACGGTTGGAGGTTCAAACCCACCAGCTGCTCCTTGGAAATGCTATGCAGGGTCACTATGAGTCGGAACTGACTCGGTGGTACTTATTAACATGTTCAACTCCAGGCTATGTGACACTGAGCAACTCTATTCTCAGACTCCTCTTCCAAACTATGAGGAGGTTGGACTAAACAATATCTTCTGACATCCTGAAATCTGACTTTAAAAAACTATGAAATTATGAACCTCCAGGAGGGTAGATGAAAGGAAATAAAATATTCCATATTTTTCTTCTTAATTGAAAACAGCTATAGGTTGTTATAACTATCGTTCTATGATCTAGCTATTTCCTTCCTTACCCGAAAGAGTTGGACTATTAACCTCAAGGTTGGTGGTTCAAAGCCATCATCTGCTCCTCTGGAGTAAACTGAGACTGCTCCCATACAGATTATGATCTTGGAAATCCTGTGTAGGGCAACTATGACTTGGAATCGACTCAATGGCAGTGGGTTGGGCTTGTTTTACTCTAAAGAAGGAGCTCTATGGCACAGTGTACTAAGCTTTGGAATGCTAATCAAAAGGCCAACGGTTCAAACCCACTAGCTGCTCTGCGAGAGAAAGATGTGACAATCTACTTCCGTATAGATTTACAGAGTTGGAAACCCTATGGAGCAGTTGTACTTTGTCATATAAAGTTGTTATAAGTCAGAATTCAATCCAGGCTTGATTTTACTCTAGAGAGAATTTAGATAAGCACTGGATTATGAATTACAAAGTTGTCAATTCAAACCCACCAAATTCTCCTCAAGAGAAAGATGAGGCTTTCAGCTTCTAGAAATATTTACAGCCTCAGAAACCTTATATAGGGTTTGTCTGAGTCAGAATCGAATCAGTGGCAGTGGGTATAATTATAGAAAAGAAGTCCAGACTAATTCAAAATTATCATAGGGTGTATCAAGGCTACTTTGTCACTTTCTCAAGGATTTAAATAATAATGATTAAAAAGAGCATACGCTACTATCACACTAGGACTTTATGGCTTAAAAGAAATTTGTCAAGAGTGGAGAATAATCATTAAATATAAGCAGAATTTAACCTCAGTTTCAAAGTCTGGAAGCTTAGACTGAACTGCATGCCAATGCTTCCTTGAGAATGCAATTAAGTGTGTATGGAGTGTAGATGGTGTTGTAGACAAGATGTGATAGATTTGATGAGTGAGAGATCTAAATTAAAATCACGATTATGGTCCTTACCAACTATGGAAACTGTGCTAGTTATTTAATATCCCTAAGTCTCATTTTTCTTAGGGGTAACAACATTTTATTTCATAGGGCTGTCTTTGAGGATTAAAAGATATTTATAAAATAAAGTTTAAAGAGGACCTCAATCACAAGAAACACTTAACAAACTGTGGAGTTAACAACAAAATGTCTTTCATAAATAACTATTGTAGGTAAACACATTTTCCCACTTTCTGCCATGTGAGATGTGAATAATGAACACACTGACTACTGAAACAGAAAATGGAGACTAGCTTTATCACCAAGAGGGACACCGAACTTGGAAAGGTACTCTTTTCTCTGATCCTCACACTCTACTAACTGTCTTGCACAAGACCCTGTTCATTTCTTAAAGGGGAGAAAGGGAGAACAGGACTAAACAGCAACTGCTGCTGGGCCCGTGACAGGAAAAATTGCTACAGCCAGTGAACTTCTCTTTTACTGTAACCTAAAATAGACAGAGATACCCTGAGGCCACAACACTGAATCTTTGTTCCAGTATTAAATGCACTTAAATTTTAACATATTGAAGAAATTGAACTGCCATGTACTCCGAAAAGTGAGACATCTAGGCAAAAAAAAAAAAAAAAAAAAGCAATCTTGTTTCTACATTTCTACAATAAACTTGATGCTTTTCACATATGGTCATACTCTGTCACCCCTAACATAATGATAATATTGGTACTGGGCTATCAAAATCATTAAAAAAAAATAATTCTCATTCTTCCTATTCAAATCTGCAGGCTCACAATGTTGTTTGTATCTACTGATCCATTTGGAAAAACACACATCACTCATATCACTGGAATAAGCATGGGAAAGTCCTACATAGAGCAACAGTGAACATAAATCTTTAAAGGACTGTGATTAGTAGTCCTGATTAGTAGTAGTTCTTCAGTATTTTAAACAAAGCCCTTTGTGAGACAAAGGCATCCCTTACTCTGCAAGACCCAGGATAGTTTCCCTTTTATACTGGTCATCTGCAGTAAAGCGCTGCACATCCACGCCCTTCCGAAGGCCCTGAAGGATCTGAGCTTGAGTGAAATCTAAGAGACGTTCATTGTAGTATTGTAATTGCAGAGTCAGTGACACGAGGTCCTCAGGCCAGGCTTCTTGTCCGCAGTGAGTTACATGCCTAGTAACGATTTTGATTAACTCTTTGGGATCAGCCTGTGAAATGAATGAAAAAATATTTCAAAAACACGTGTAAGTTAGTTACACAGAAGATTATGTTTACTAGGCACTTGTCCTTCAAACTGCTGACATGTAATCAAAACTCAAACCTGCCTGAAAAATCAATTATAAAGGTGGCACTTAATCCATTTCACCGACTACAAAGTCAGAGAATTTAATCTGGGAGTATATCTCTGGACTTCTACTCTGTTCTTCTACCTTAAAACCTCCACCAACTTAAAAAAGAATATATTCTTGCCTTTCAAACTATGTCAACCTACAGCAAATTTGTTCCACAACCACCTGCTCATTTATAATAATTCACCCTGGAACTAATTTTCATCATCATTGCCTCTGGATAAATTTTCTTTTGACCACCATAAGTGTTCTCAGTAAGAGAGCTGCAGTTCAATAACCACAGTATAAATGCCTAGACAGCTAAGGAGAAGAGTGTTTCCTCCAGGGATAAGTTAGGAAAAAAATCCATCCTGGTTCTGAAATCATAAATACTTCTAGTTGCACAGGAAAGCACCTAAGTAACTTTTACTGTGCTCAATTTAGGGCTCAATGGGATATTGCACAATAATTTTATCAGCTTTTCCAACAATAAAATTATTCAAACAGAATCAAACCCAGAATTCAACAGCTGACAGGAAAGGAGAATAAGTGATTAATTGGCCACATTTATTTACATTAGAGTTATACTGGATGTCAACGGAGCAATAGCAGTGTAGCTATGATTTTGGAATAACTTAACAGGAAGTCTAATACTTGAACAGCGTTAATTCAATCAGTTCCAATTTCTGGAAAGGCATGGCACATATTTTAATATAAGTAAATTAGGGGGAAAAAACTCTAGAATCTACCTTTGGTTCTCAGAAACATACTTCTAATTATAGTGAGCTGTCAGCATTTTAATGAGTAAGGCATTATTCTGAGTTACACAGGAGATTTGTCAATGTCAAGTCTGTATTACCAAACCTAGCCTGACATTCTCTCTCTTGATCCTATTAAGGAACAATCTGGGAGTACTGATTAAACCAATTAAAGAAATCTTCCCAGATTTCAGCAGGTGGATTTGCAAAAAAGCCAAGCTTACTGTACTGAATCTTTTCCTCTACCTCTATTTATACACGCTGAGTCTGATTCTGAAAAACCATAGATATGTGACTTAAAAGTCAAAAGACCTAGGTCTGAATACTAACTTTTCTACAAGCTACAACATATTCATCTTTCATTCATTCAACACTTATTCTGTGCACCAAAGAAGTCATGGTGACATAGTGTTTAAGCGCTCGGTAGCTAACTAAACAGGTTGTTGTTGTTGTTATGTGCCTTGGAGTCGGTTCTGACTCATAGCGACCCTGTACAGGGTTTCTGAGGCTGTAAATCTTTACGGGAGCAGAAAGCCTCATCTTTCTCCCGCGGAACAGCTGGTGGTTTCGAACTGCTGTCCCTGAGGTTCGCAGCCCGTAACCACTACGCTACCAGAGCTCCAGTTCAAACTCACCAGTCACTGGAAGAAAGATGAGGCAGGATGCTTCCATAAAGATCACAGCCATAGACATCCTATGGAGCAATTCTACTGCACGGCAGTTATGGGTATGAATCAGCTTGATGGCAATGGATTTGTCTGTTATACTATGTACAAAGCAATGTATGAGAGATGGGGGTGGGGGGTTGAGCTTCTAAAGTTCATGAACAAATGGAATGAAAGATAATGTACTTTTCCCATGAACTTTTTGAAGCTACCTCATACTAAGAACTCATGACCCCTTTTCTTCAGGAACTATAATGAGAAATGATCACAAAATATTTGTAAAATGGTAAGATATAAGTAAGGACAGGGTGCCACGAGAATACAAGACAGTGGGACATAGGAGGAAAGTGTCAGAGAAATATTTTTGGTAGTTAATGTCTAGGTAAACTACTCAGGTGCCAGTAGCAAAAAGTCCCATAAAAAAAAACCTAAGCAGATAGACTCCAGCAAAGGGTAGAGCATGTGTTAAGGTGTAAAGGCAAGAAAGAACATCACACATCCTAGAACTTGTCAGTCTCGATGGAGCAAGGCTAGAGACATAAGCAGGGGCTAAAGGTAGAAGACACTTGTACATCATCAACTAAGAAAAGGCTTAAGAAGTCTAGTTCTGCTGTGGTATTGCAGGATAAGCATTGGACTACTAACCACACAGGTGGCAGTTCAAACTTACCAACAGCTCCTCAGAAACCTTAAAAAGGTTTACTATGAATTGGAACCAACTCAACAGCAACAACAACAGTATCTTAAAACCTCCTTAAATCATGTCATTGTTGTTGTTATGTGTCATCAAGTCTTTTCTGACCCATATCGACCCTGAATAAGGTTTCCAAGGAGCGGCTGGTGGGTTTGAACCATTGGCCTTGTGGTTCAAAGCGACTTGCAGTCCAGTGTTTATCCTACAGTGCCATGCCAGGACTCCTTGATACGATACACAAGACCCTTCTTGGTCTGGTCCTTACTTACATCTCTAGCCATGTCTCTTGTCTTGTTTCACCGAGTATGGATGTACAGTGTTGTTTCTTGTCTTTAAACCTTAGCACATACTCTGGTGGCACTGTAGGATAAGCACTGGACTATTAACTTCAAGGCCAGTGATTCAAAACCAACAGTGGTTCTGCAGGAGAAAGATGAGGCTATCAGCCTCAAAAACCCTATATAGAGTGACTATGAGTTGGAATCGACTTGATGGCAGTGGGTGAAGAATTATGTTATGGAGGAAATAAAAAAGTGTCTATAAAGTTTTTTCACACAGAAGCACAATGGCAAAAACATCATCTTATCAAAATCACAGGCAAACTAGGTGGAAAGATGGGAGTATATAGAGCAAATCTAAATGCAATTACAGAGTGACTTGGGAATCATCTGTAAACAGATGCTACTTCTGGCAATGTATTCCAACAAAGGGGATTCTCTGCCTAAGCTTCTACTGGATCTTTGGCTGACCTTTAGCCAAACCCATTTTTATCTGTTGGACAAACTTCCTGGGACACCATCCAGTACCTCTCACCAATGGTACAACCACCTTGTAGTTTCTGGGTACAGGGATGCTGTTCATGGGTTAGCCAGTCCATTTACATTTTTTTCTACGCCCAAGGTGTCCTCTGCTGCTGTTTGTTCTTTTCACACTTCATCTAGGTAAGACAGCTCAGTTATAGACAGAGCAAGAGCAAATAGCCAATGATGAGAGTTTTATGCTGCCACAAGTGCCTCTATGCTTGTTCTTTGACTCCAAGTGCCCCCATTTTGAATTCCACCATTAAGCACATCTTTTCCTCATCTATAATATGGCCCTATATTCATCTATACTGTGAATTACGGTGCTGGACATACAATGGACTGCTAGAACAAACACATTTGTCTCAGAAGTACAACCAAAATGTTCCTTAGTAGAGAGGATGGTGAGATTTTGTCTCTTGTACTTCAGACATATTGTTAGAAGGGTCTAGTCCCTGAAGAATGACATCATGCTTGGAAAGTAAAAGGTAAGTGAAACAGAGGAAGACTTCAACAAGAACTCAACAACACAGTGTCAGCAACAATGACTCAAACATGACAATTATGAGAATGGTGCAGTGTTTTGTTCTGTTATGCATACGGTTACTATGAGTTGGAACCATTTGAAGGACACCTAATATCAGCAACAATTATTTGACCCAATGGTTTCAGTCTAAATTTCTTAGCATGAACTTTCCCTAAGCAACCTGAAGGATCACTAAGGAAACAAGGAACAGAAACTGAAGAGAGAGAAGGAATTTTCTCAAGAGCCAAGACAGAGAAAGCCTTCCATGAAAGCCCTAAATTTGTACTGATATATAAGAAAATAAATTTGTGTTGGCAAAAGCAACCCAACTGTGGTATTTCTGTTATATCATCACTAAATAACTAAAATACTTGCAATGCCTGATTTAAATTTTATTCAATAAAAATTCATCTTCTGAAATTAATCTTTTTTTCAAAGTACTTCAGTGTCCCTGATTTACCCCAAGGATTCGTTCCATACATTCATTATACTTTATTACCACAAGTGAACATTTTAGAGTTTCTAAATCATTTTAACATCCATTTCCATTTGAATCTCATAGCAACATAGTAAGATATGCAGAGTCTGTAGTTCAAATCTGGTAGATGACTAACATGTGGTCTAAGCATTAAAGTTGTAGTCAAGCCTCACATACTGATCTTATCACTACAACAGGCCCTTCACCCCAACAGTTCTGAATTGGTCTCCATGAATGTTCTACATCCTGTCTCACATGGAATATTACCAATTCTTTGGTTCAAATACACTAACATCTCCCAGTTTTTGCCACCTAAGACAAAGAGTTAAGGAAGCTTTTAGACTCCTAGAAGCTTTAGCAGGGCATAAAGTCACAAGGATAGCTTCAAAATTTTTCATATTTACTACTTAAAGTGATAATAACAGTCTCTGTACCCCTAATGGCCATGGCAGCAGTAAGGGTCATGGTATTGCCAGTCTGGCGGTGGCCTCCATGGCTAAGCACAAGGGCCAGGGCCTTGCTGGTTCTGTGCGGATACAGAGTCTATAATGAGGACCAAGATCCAGGAGACCTCAGCAATCCTGATCCACCTGAGCCACAGGGGCGCTGATGTTCAAATCTTCACTCTGAATACATACAGATGCATGTAGTTCACCACACTAAGGGGTAGCTTTTGGAGACAGAGATCAAGAATGTTCTGACAGAATCAGCAAGGACTGCACAAGGGCAATACCTGGCCACACTTCGTACAGTTGACCTCAATACCGCCATTTTCCCTCGAGGATTTGGAGAAGCCCAAAACTTGAGCACGTTTGCTGTAGACAGGAAGGACTGACTGAAAAGTCAAAAGAGGGGTAGAGCACATGCGGAAGGAATTTCATGGCACTGGGAAGCCCACTGGCCTGTACTGCATCATGCCAGTCCTTGCTACCAGAGTGCTGTGGGGTGTGGAGGTCACCATGGGCCATGAGCAGGAAGAAGGTGGCAAATGGCCATACACTGGGACTGCAGAGACCGTCAAAGTCCTGGGCATCAAGCTCTGTGTGAAGGATGTTATTGAAGCACATGTGGATCAGAAAACTAAGGTGATCACCACCCCGGCATTCATGTCCCAGACTATGCTCCATCATACCCACGATGGGATTGGGGCCATGGTGCAGAAGGTGCTGGAATTTTCAGGAAAGTGATCTATCAGAACAGGAAGTGCACCACTGCTGCCTCAACCTGTGGCCTGAACATGGCAACAATTTGTTTGGCTGCTTAAATCTATAGGTGTTACAAAATACCTAGAGAAGGAGCTCTGTGATCATGCTTGTTGTAGATTCATATGAGAGTGTCCTGTTGAGCTTCCTTTGATTTCACTCAGGATAGGTTGACAAAGTTCACTCACTGAGAGCACAGCTACTCACTTACTCTTGGAGCTATAAGTTTCTGTAGTGATTTGACTCACCATGCACATCCAAAATGAAAATCTGAGCCAACTTTTCAGGGAGTGATAATCGGGTAGACAAATACTATCATACAGTCTTACGTTTAACTGGTTCCTGACATTTCATGTTTAAAAGAAAATGACTTGAAGTTTCTAAGTCTAATAATCAGGAAGCCAGAAATACGAGCTTTGCTGGGTGTCAAAAATACTGTCTATGATCTGGTGTGGGGACTGATGAGAGGATTTCTGCAGCAGATAGCCTTTTAGCCCAGCAAGTAAATTCCTTCTCCAAATGGAAACTTTTAGCTGTGATATTTCAGGCCTTCCGAAACTGGTAAATGAGGAATATAGTGAGGTTTCTTAAAGTGGTCTCAGTTCTCTTCATTCTCAGGAAGAAAGGACAATTATAGATTCTTAGTTTCCACAGTTGCACTGCCAATGGTGATTGTGAAGTTAATCTCTGGCCAGAAAACAGAATCTTATAGACAATGTATGAAGAAGGAAGAATAAACTCTGCCATACTATCAAAATAAAATAAAGTGATAGTACAAGATGTTACAGGCTGCAAAAACTAACATCAAGAATCAAAATATAAAATTTTGAGATTTAAATGATTTGTTGCTCCCTCCTACCCCTCTGAAAGCTTGTCAAGGTAGTTCTTCAGGGAGGTAGATACATTATGATTTTTCAAAAAAGAATATGGTCAAGGTCCTCTAAAATTACATATATATATATATATAGATAGATAGATAGATATAGATATAGATAGATACAGATATGTGTGTGTGTGTGTGTGTGTGTATTTTTTCATAACAGAATGCTCAATAACCTAACCTACTGCTCACACATTCATTTTATTAATTCATTCTGGTTTTATAGTCTCCATTTCTTGCTGATATCATTTGGAAAGTTTTAAACAGGTGGTGTGTTTCCCCTCTAGGGTTTTTATTTTGCTTGAGATAATTTTGTACTCAGTATTTTCAATTAGAAGCTGAAAAACCACATTTCAGAAATAGTCTAACCACAAAGTTTTGCATTTCACCCCCTGCTGTGTTTGCTTCCTTAGCATTAAGGACATGTTTCCATTTTTAACTGATTTCATTTTCTAAAAAGTTTTTGAGAAGAATGCCAGGAAAATCACACTTCAAGATATATTTACAATAATTACACAGGAATATAGTAAAAAAAAAAGAAATAAAATAAAATAAAGATGCAGAACCGTATGTGCACTTACACATATTTGTATAAAATATAGGCATATAAGTATGAATATTCACAAGTTACTGTTGAAATGATACAAAAGGGAAATCTGACTTCTTTATTTACAGCATTTAAAAAATTTTTTAGCCATACATGTATTCTTTTTTTAATATAAAAACCATTAGACAAAAGAGAAATTCTTTTCCAACCGATTGCCAATTATCATTACATATTACTAAAAAGGAAAATGAAGGCAGAGATAGGTGCTCCAAAGAGCATCTAGGAAAGCTGCTGAGTTCAGGAACCCCTCTGCTGGTTGCAGCAGAAGAATGGTTCGGGTGGCATCACTCTTTTATCTAAAATAATTCAACAAATTATATCAATAGTTTATTTAAGACTAATCATCTACCTTGCAGGCTGAAAGTGCAGAATGCTTGAAGCACTTACTGATGAAAATCAGAGACTACAACCTTCAGTATGAAGTACACCTCAACATAAAGAAAACAATAAGTAACATCATGATAAACGGAGAAAAACGTAAAGTTGTTCAAGATTTCATTTTATTTGGACACACAATCAATGTTCATTGAAGCAGTGGTCAAAAAATTAAATGTCACACTGCATTGGGCATATTTGCTTCAAAAGACTTCTTTGAAGTGTTAAAATGGAAAGATGTACTTTGAGGACTAAGGTATACCTGAGCCAAGTCATGGTACAAGGGGGCTTCAAAATGTTTTGGGAAAAATTCCATTATCTTTCAATTACATTTTTCCAAGAACATTCTGAAGCTTTCTCATAGTGTCAGTCATCTTATATGCATGTGAAAGCTGGAAAATATGTAAGAAGACAGAAGAAGAATTGCTACATCATAATTATGCTGGAGTTCCAGTGTAGCCCTGTTGGCTAATGTACTGGACTTGGACTGCAAGCTTATTTGAACCACAAGGTCAGTGGTGTAAGCTCACCATCTGCCCTTGAAATCCCTGTACAGGGTCACTATGGGTCCGAAACGACTTGGCAGCACTTAGAGAAGAACACTGAATATACGATGGATTGCCCAAAGAAAGAACCAATCTCTCTTATAAGAAGTACAGCCAGAATGCTCCTTAGAAGCAAGGATAGCAAGACTTCATCTCACGTAATTTGAGCATATTATCGGGAGAGACTAGTCCCTGTAGAAGGATATCATGCAAGGAACATTAGAAGGTGAACAAAAAAGAGGAAAACCCTCAATGAGCTGGATTGACAGAGTGGCCACAACAGTCACCTCAAACAAAGCAACAATTGTGAGGAAGGTGCAAGACTGGGCAACGTTTTGTTCTATTGTTAAAAAAAAAAGGTCACAAAGAGTAGGAACTGACTCTACAACACATAACAACAACAACAACAAATGTACCCAAGACATGTTTCCTGTAGCACATAACTATAGGGGTAGAAAGAGAAAATGTGAAAAGAATGTAGAATTAGAAACAAATCAAATGGAGAACTTAGTGATAGGTAAGCTTCAGAGAGTCTTATGCAAAGGCAATAAATTGAAACCACTTTATTTCCATTTCCAAGATGATTTATCAAGTTGTTTGTCATATTTAACTCCAAAAATCAGCAGTCTTGTTCTATATAGACTAAGGTGTTGAAAGACTAACTAACGAATAACTGCTGTTGTTAAGTGCCATCAAGTTGGTTCCGGATCATAGTGACACTGGTTTCTGTAGAGCAGGTAGTGGGTTTGAACCACTGACCTTGTGGTTAGCTACACAGTCCTTATCCTAGAGCACCACATAAAAAGCTCTATGTACTTATAACACCCAGCTTATTGTGCCAGTGATTCCTTCAAATCTAAGATGGTCAGAACTCAATATTTCAAAACTGAAGCCTGAAAGATGTCCTAATGGACAGCAGTTAAAATTATTCCTTAAGTGATTAATATGCCAACCCACTACAGTGGGTTAACGATTGGGCATACAGAGATACATGCTTCCTGTCCTTAAATAAGATCACCACACGGAGTAGAAAAATGTACATCAATTACAGTACTCTAAAGAACTCCTTTATTAAGAGTATACATACAAAACACAGCGTGAGATGGGAGACGGTAACTGGATATCTGCTGAGGATTCAGAGAAGCGAGGAAGTTCAATAGTAAGAAGAAAGAAGGATGTATTTCAGGCAGAGAGAATTATAACTGCAAAGTACATTAAGGCGTACACAGACTATGAAACTTGAGAAGATTATACAAACAAAAGAAGACCAAGTAGATCATTGGGACATACTAAAATTTAGAAACTTATATGCATCAAGGAGTCCTGATATAGCGCTGTGGGTTAATGCGCCAGACTGCAAAGCCGTTTGAACTGCAAGGTCAGTGGTTCAAGCTCACCAGCTGCTCCTTGGAAACCCTATACAGGGTCGCTATGGGTTGGAATCGACTCGACAGCACTCAACAACAACATATGCATCAAAGGATTTCACCAAAAAAGTAAAAAGGGAGCCCACAGAATGGGAAAAAATCTTTTGGAATAACGTATCAGGCAAGGGACTAATTTCTAAAATCTATAGGAAACTACAACACCTCTACAAGAAAAACACATGTAACCCAATTAAAAAATGGGCAGAAGACATGAACAGATAATTCACCAAAGAAGACATTCGGGCAGCCAACAAACATGTGAAGAAATGTTCACGATTATTATTAACCATTGTTGTTGTTGTTGTTGTTAAGTGCCGTCAAGTCGATTTCAATCATAGTGACCCTGTATAGTGTTTCCCAAGGAACAGCAGATGAGCATAAACCATCAACTTTGCGGTTCAAATGACTTTGCAGTCTGAGGTATTAGCCCACAGCACTACAGGACTCCATTACTAGCCATTATTGTTAAGTGCCGTCCACCCTGTATAGGGTTTCCAAGGAACAGCTGGTGAGCTTGAACCATTGACCTTGCAGTTCAAATGGCTTTGCAGTCTAGCGCATTAACCCACAGTGCCATGCAAGGACTCAGCCACTTAGATAGATGTAAATAAAAACAACAATGAGATAACATCTCACACCAGCAATAACAGCGAAGTTCAAAAATGAAGAGGATAATAAATGCTGATGAGGATGTGGAGAGACTGGGACCCTCCTACATTGCTGGTGGGAATGAAAAATGGTCCAACTACTCTAGAAAACAGTATGGCGCTTCCTCAGAATATTGTAAATAGAAATACCTTATGATCCAGCAATTCCTCTACTTGGTATATGTCCACAAGGAATACGAGCCATAACACAAACAGATATATGCACACCAATGTTCACAGCAGCACTATTCATAATAGCAAAAAGATGGAGACAGCCTAAAAGTGCTCATAAATGAAAGAATGGATAAATAAACTTTGGTACATCCACCCAATGGAATATTATGGTACCTTGAATAAAAAACAAACAAGGAAGCTGCAAGCTTAACATGGATGAACCTTGAAGACATAATGCTGAGTGAAATTAGACAGTCACAAAATAATAAATATTGCGTAAGACCATTATCTTACAGTCCAGAAACAGTGAACCCTAAGATCATCAAGGGAGAAGAGCACAAGTAGAATGTCAGACCTTATCCAGAGAATCAGTGACTCCAGAGATGGAGGCAGAGATGGGGAAAAGGAGAGAGAGAGCAGCTGAGAACTCTAGATTTGTGCAGAGAGTGACTGAGAGCTGGTGACCAGGAAGCAGAGTTGCAGAATGTGCCCTATGGTGGTGTAAATTATTATATATGCCTGAGTGTTTAAAAAAA
>NW_006408649.1:396252-404358 GCF_000296735.1 Chrysochloris asiatica | reverse complement strand
AGAAAGCCTCATCTTTCTCCCGCGGAGCGGCTGGTAGTTTCGAACCGCTGACCTTAAGGTTCGCAGCCCGATTCGTAACCACTACGCTACCAGAGTTATGGTGTAGGAGGAGAATATTTAAAGTATCATGGGCTGTCAAAAGAACCAACAGATCTGTGTTGGAAGAAGTGCAGCCAGAGTGTTCCTTGGAGACCAAGATGGCTAAACTTCGTCTCTCATACTTTGGACATATTGTCAGGAGGAACCAGTCGCTGGAGAAGGATATCATGTTTGGTAAGGTGGAGGGTCAGAGAAAAAAAGGAAGACCCCCAACAAGATGGATTGGCCAAGTGGCAGCATCAGTGGACTCAAGAGTAGCAACAATAGTGCGGTTGGCCCAGGATCAGGCAGTTTTTCATTCTGTTGTGCATAAGGTCAGTACTGACTGGATGGCACCTAACAACAACAACAACAATGAAACAAGGTGTTATAATTTGTTGGATGTAAAGCTGATGATCTGCACTGTAAATTTACACTCAATTCACAATAAAAAACATTAAAAAATAAAAAGTATATTAAGCTGAGAGAAATATAAATTCTTTAGAGCTGGAATATAAACTTCAAAAGAGGTAGTGTCAGGAGTCATTACTAGAGGGTAAGGAAGGCCAGTCAGTTCACTGAGAGGCTTATCTATCAGATACAGGTAAAGATTTTACCCAGTAGACATAAAGAACATTAAATGACTGGGATTTCCCATTAGACTCATATGCCAGAAAGATCACTTAGGTCCAAAAAACAATGACATTGCTTTCTTTTGAACCAAAGCTGGAGCAGTAGCATGTCCAAGTAAAAAGTAAGTAAAGACGGGAATCAGGAACTCCAAGTGACAGATGTCACTTTCTACCAGAATTACCATGAACAAGTAACCAACTTCTCTGACTCTTATGGTCTGCAAAGAAGTTTCCTCTCTTACAAAACGCAGTTGCTTTGAGGCTCAAATTGCAATATGAATGTGAAAGGTATTTTAAGACAGCCTTTGTAATGTTAATCTAATGTTTCCACTGTCCCTTTGCAATTATAATGGACAAATCCCCAAGCTGACTATTCCTGTCATACCCCTTCCTGATAGTATCTTAGCTAGACAGATAGAAGAGTCCTAACAGAAGTCAATGAAGTCTGATAAAAAACTGCATTTCTGTCCTTGAGCTCTCAAGTCAGAAAACTCTTCTTTGACTTTAATTTTTTAATAAATTTTCAATATCATCTCAAAAATTTTGTGAATACCACACATACATCTGTAGTCACAGTGACACTTTCATGCCTTTGTTATTACTGGTCCCTTTGTCTGGTATGCTCTCTCTTCTTTTAGATATCAACATGGTGTTGCTTCACACAAAGGTCATTTTCTCAGTTAAGGTCTTTCCTGACCCTAATTAAATTATACGCAACACACACATCCAAGTAAAAATTTTGCTAAAGATAATCCACAAATGATTGCAAAAGTATAGTGACAGGGAACTGCCAGAAATTCAAGATGGGATTCAGATGAGGATGTGGAACAAAACTGCTGACATTAGAAGGATCTTGGCTGAATGCAAAGAATACAAGAAAGAGATTTACTTGTGTTGTATTGACTATGCAAAAGTTTTTCACTGTGTGGATAATGACAAACTATGGAGAACATCGTGAAGACTGCCTATTCCAGAACTCTTAATTGTGCTCCTGAAGAACTGTGCTCATGAGAAACCTATACATAGACCAAGAGGCAGTCATTAGAACAGCACAAGGGAATACTGAATGGTTTAAAATCAGGAAAGGTATGTGCCAGGGTTGCAGTCTTTCACCATACTTATTCAATCTATATGCTTATCATATAATCTGAGAAGCTGGGTTATCTGAAGAAAATTATGGTATAAGTATTGGAGAAAGACTCATTAGCAATCTATGATATGCAGATGATACACCTTTGCTTTCAGCAAGCAAAGAAGACTTAAAATACTACCTGATGAAAACCAAAGACTACAGCCTTCAGGATGGATTGCATCTTAATGTAAAGAGATTGAAAATCCTCATAACTGGACCAATATATAACATCATGATAACTGAAGACTAGGTTGAAGGTATCAAGACTTGGTTTTGCTTGAAACCACTATCAAGGCTTCATGGAAATGGCCGCAGTCAAGAAATCAAATGATGTATTTGCATTAGGCAAATCTTCTGCATAAGGCCTCTTTAAAGCATCAAAGAGGAAAGATGTTTAAGGACTAATGTATACCTAATCCATGTCATGGTACTTTCAATAACCTCCTATGTATGTGGAAATTGAACAATGAATACGGAAGACTGTAGAAAAATTGATGCATTTGATTTATGGTATTGGAAAAGAATATTAAAAGTACCATGGACTGGAAGAACCACAAACAAATCTGTGTTCAAAGAAGTACAGCCAGCATGCTCCTTAAAAGCCAGGATGGTAAGACCTCATCTCTCATATTTTGAACAGTTTACAAGGAGGGAATAGTTCCTGGAGAAGGAAATCATGCCTGATGAGGGTCAGTAAAAAAGGGTAGACCCGCAAGCAGATGGACTGACACAGTGGCAACAGTAATGAACTCAAACATACTAACTGTTGGGATGGCTCATGACCAGGCAATGTTTCCTTCTGTTGTGCAAAGGCGGCTATGAGTTGAAGCCAACTCAACAACACCTAACAACAATAAACATTGGTTTAGCCCTGGTGGCACTGTAGGATAAGCACTAGACTGCCAAGTGCAAGGTCGTAAGTTCAAACCCACAGATTCTCTATGGGAGAAAGAAGAGGCTTTCTGCTCTTGTAAAGACTTATAGCCTCAGAAACCATGTACAGAGTCACTGTGCGTTGGAATCTACTGACAGCAGTGCAGACATTAGCGGAAGTAAGGAACTATGGAAGCCTGAGTTAAGATGGTGCAGTAAACTCTTTTCACTTTCTCCGTAACACATATGTGCACCCAGAAGAGTTCTTACATTTTGATGTGAAAAACAATCTTTCTAATTGTTTATTTCTCATTTCAGATTAACAACCAAATATGATCCACAAGTTGCCAGGAAGCCCCTGGAGAAGGAGCTGGGTTGTGAGCTGGCCATGTCTTATTTTCAATGCTCTTGGTGGGTACACCTCTTTCTGTCTGGGGCAACTATAAGAAACTAGAAATCAAGGACTGAGGCATCAATCATCACTAGACCTCAAGGATTTTATTGGCTTCCCATCCTACACAGATATAATGCTGCTTGCTGAAGCAATGACCTTAAACAGCAGCTTCCTCATGCCACTGGGCCCAAATAATATTGAGAAGGAAAGAGGGAGATCCTATCTCATTTGAATATTATTCACTAAAAAAATTTGTCAAGTATATTTGAATAATTTATAGTCTAATATATATAAAATATCAGTAGTTATATTTTACACTTTAAAAAAAAAATCAAGTTCTATAACAAGGCACCACACTTTAAGTAAGAGTAAAGCTTCATTGCATTTCAACATACTTGGAATTTCAGAACAAATTCTTTGGTACCAGTGTGAACACATGGCATTAGTGAAAAGATAGGGGTACTTAGAAGCAAATAACAGAAAACATGTTATAAATTTTTTTTGCCAGAGATTCAAATGAATGTAATAAAGAAAAACATTAAGTGTTATATTCTAGAAACAAATGTGCCAAGCTTACACCAATATAACTGCTCCATTTCCTCAATTTATAACACAGTATGTCAATGTACTTTTCTAGGCCTGCATAAACACATACCTGAGATATAAAAACAAAATAAATTACTAGACTATAGAACATAAAGCAGTTAGTAACTAAACAGCAACAACACAAATGTATTGGTTCCCTAAATAAAGTAATAACAACTAGCTAAAAAAGAAAAAGAAAATTCTTTATTTTGCCAAATATTATCACTGAAATAAAATTACGCTAAGAAATATAATACTAGTTCTTACCACAGTTTTATTAGTAATAATGATGTTACCTTGTGGAAGGGTTAACCTGTGTTTGGATGGTTTACCTAGTCCTCTGCTGTTTTAAAGTAAAGTAAAATAAAATAATATATATAAAAGCCATAGACATTTGCTATCAATAGAGTGTTTTCAAATGCTTCTAGATGCTTAGATATATCTAGATGGTTAAGGCAGTTGCAATAGAAATGTATATGTATTCAAATAATATGCTCTGTGTACAAGGAATCTTACATCAAAATTATGAACTTTGAATGTGTGCATAAAGAAGGTTTGAAAATATCTATTTTTAAAACATAATTTTCTCAAAAAATCCAGTTAAAAAAGGTAGACCATAGATCATAAACCAGTGCTTATCATTTAAACTGGTCTATATGATTAGTGATGGTGCTATAGGCTAATCATTGAAATGCAAAATACAAGGTTAGCAGTTCAAACCCACCAGCTGTTCATTGGAAACCCTACAGGGTCGCTATGAGTTGGAACCAACTCAAATGCACTTAACAACAACATAAGTAAACCTCAAGAGCTTTGATTTTACAACGGCATCTGTATTACACTCTTGTGTCTACAAAAGAAAGTCATGTGACTAGTGGTCACACTTAGATGCTCTCCCTCAGAAATTAACAATAAAGGCACTGAAAAGAGTCCAATACATTTGTGTTGCTGTTGCTATTGTCTTTGTTGTTCATAGATAGTAGGCATAAAATGTTTCCTCTGTGCAATTACTACTCTCATCTCTGTGACATGAAAAAAGAACAAAAAAATGCAGCAGTGCTAGAGAAGTACATTGCCTTCCAACTCATAGTGACCCTATGCATAACAGAATGAAACAATGCCTGGTGCTGCATCATCCTAACAATTTTTTGTTATGCTTAAATCTATTGCTGTTGCCATTGTGCCAATCCATTTCATCCGGAGGTCCTCCTCTTTCTCACTGACCCTCCACTTTACCAAGCATGATGTCCTTCCCCAGAGACTGGTCCCTCCTAATACCATGTCTAAAGTATGGGAGACAATGTCTCACCATCCTGGCTTCTAAGGAACACTGTCTGTACTTCTTCCAACACAGATTTCTTTGCTCTACTGGTAATCAATTGTACCTTCAATATTCTTCACCACCACCACCACAATTCATATGTGTCAATCCTTAAATGGTCTTGCTTATTCATTGTATCACTTTCATATGCATATGAGGCTACTGAAAATACCATAGCTTGAGTCAGGTGCACCATAGTCCTCAAATTGCTATCTTGGGTCTTGAACACTTTAAAAACAGGACTTGTCCAACAGACTTGCCAAATACATCATTTGATGTCTTGTCTGCTAACTGCATGAGTGTTGAAAATGAAGTTTTTCACAAATTCAATATTTTCTCCATTTATCATGATGCTATATATTGGTATCGTGATGAGGGTATTCTATCTCTTACATTGAGGTACAACCCGTACTAAAGGCTGTAGTGTTTGATCTTCATCAGTAAGTATTTTAAGATGTCTTTGTTTTCAGCAACCTGCATATCACAGGTTTTTAATGAGTCTTCCTCCAATCCTGATGCCACATTCTTCTTCATATAACCCAGCTTTTCAGATTATTTGCTCAGCATACAGACTGAATAAGTGTGGTGAAAGAATACAAACTTTGTGCATACCTTTCCTGATTTTAAACCATTCTGTGTCTCCTTGTTCTGGGTAAATGACTGCCTCTCAGTCTATGTACAGGTTCTTCATGTACGTAATTGTTTTGGAATACCCATTTTTTGCAATGCTTTCCACAGCTTGTCATGATCCCACAGTCAAATGCCTTTGCATAGTCAATAAAGCACAGGTAAACATGTTTCTGATATTCCCTATTTTGAGCCAAGATCCATCTGATATCAGCAATGACATTCCAAATTAAAAGCCAACTCTCCATGTAGCATATCCTACCATGGTGTTGTGGTGTGGCATTGTAGGATAGTCACTGGACCACTAACCTCAAGGTCAGCCGTTCAAACACACCATCCACTCGTTGGAAACACTATGCTGGGTCACTATGAGTCGAAACCAACTGGATGGCACTTAAAAACAATAATAACCACTTTATATTATTTATACTACTTTGGCCTCTCTACTCTGGAAGCATAGTGGTTACAAATCAGGCTGCTAATCTCACGGTCAGCAGTTCAAAACTACCAGCAGTTCCAGGGGAGAAAGATGAGGCTTTCTGCTCCCATAAAAGTTTATAGCCTCTGAAACCCTGTACAGGGTCGTTATTAGTTGGAACTGACCCCACGGCACACAACAACAACAACAGAGAACTTTATGAAATAAATGAAAGAAAAGTTAGGGGAAAGATCTAGTATTCACAATAAATATGAAAGACTCTACTTCTTATTGGGAGTCATGGTGTGGTACTAGAAGATAATCATTAGACTGCTAACTGCAAGGTTGGCAGTTCAAATCTGAGCCTCTCCTTGGAAACCTTAAACAGGGTTGTTATGAGTTGTAATCGACTTGATGGCACTAATAAACAACAATTTATTACTGAAGCCTAGAAAGTTAGCTACATCTAACACTGAAAATGCAGCAGCTGACTGCCACCTGGACAGAATTCTGGTTACAAATAGTTCCCTAGTAATGAACGTTTGACTTACAGACAACCTGCTATTATGAACCAACCCCCGTGAATCCTATTACATTAAAAATCTGACTTACATACAATGGTTTGTAATAAAAAAATTTGCGTTACTTTATGATACATATAAAAAATTATTACTACAGATAAGCAAGGTTGGTGGCATAGTCAGATGTACTATACTGCCTCCCTATATAACAAAGACCCAAGAAACCAAGATAAACAGATACAGATAACAATACTGGGACCCTAAACAGGAAAGGAAGGGAAAATAGCTGGATTAAGCAATGACTGGAAGAAGAAATTCAGTAACAGAAGCGAATGAGAAACATGGAGTGGAGATGCTTTGTCAGTCACCCCCGCACAGCATGACCAGAGCCATTAGTGACCCTATGCAGGAGCACAGGAAAACAGTTTCACAGAATTTTTAATAAGAGACAGCAAAACCATGTAGAAATACCCAGAAGGAAGTAAGGTGAACAGAACATGATCTGTGAACTTCAGAAATCCTGGCATCTACAGAATGGGGATGAAGTCAAGATCCAGAGACTGATCTACTCATCTGTGGGAGTCACAAATCATGAGGGAGCATACAGGAAGTAACTGATCCATGTGGGCAGTCTCAGAGCAACTTTCTTCTCCCATACTATCGGGCCGATGACAGGCAGCAGCCAATGGCAGCCCAGTCTACCCTCAGTCGCTCTGCATCATCACTGAACAGACACTTATTCACACTGCCAATTGCTGCCCTGCCTAACTAGAGGCCCATGGTGACAGATTAGTGACCAGGAGAGCATGCCCACCTTACTCACCTTGCCATATCAAACTATATAACCAGGATTAAAGAAACAAATTTGAAAGCTTAAATGAAATAACACTGCAATATCTTGGCGACAGCAGTTAACAATAAAATCATACAAAGAAAAAGGACAAGATGGTCCAAGCAAGTGATCATAATAAATGGAAGAAATATCTGACAAGAACTCCTAATAAGGCATTTAAATACGCAATACTCAAAGAGATAAAGGAAAACAGGCAAATGGGAACAAAACAAGAATGCCCTTTAACATCACTTTTATTCAGCATTTTTACTGGAAGTCCTAACTAGAGCAGAAAGGCAGGAAAGACAAATAAAAGGCATACAAATTTCTAAGAAAAAAGTAAAACTATACCTATTTACAAGTGACATCATTATATATATAGAAAATACCACAGACTCAAACAAAAGGTTATATAAACTACTGAAGGGTTCAACAAAGTGGCAGGATACAAGACCAATATACAAAGATCAGCTAAATGAACTGCCTTCCTCTATATAAATAAACTAATGGAATCCTGATGTGGCGCTATATGATAAGCAATGGACTGCAAGATCAGTTTTCACTGCAAGGTCGGCACTTCAAATTCACCAACTTGACAGCACTTAACACAAAAACACTAATAAAGAGAACTCTGAAAAAGATAATCAGGAAATTAGACCCCAAAAGAATAAAATACTTATGAGGAAATCTAAC
>NW_006408649.1:392874-395280 GCF_000296735.1 Chrysochloris asiatica | reverse complement strand
GTATGGCTTTTATCTCAATGTAAAGAAAACAAAAATCCTCACCAGTGCACCAAATAAAAAATTCATATAAATGGAGAAAAGAAAGAAGTTGTCAAAGATTTCATTTTGCTTGGATCAACCATCAACACTGACGGAAGCAGCAGTCAAGAAATCAAATGATGTATTGCATTAGGCAATTATGCTGCACAAGACTTCTTTAAAGTTTTCAAGACCAAAGGTGTCACTTTGAGGACTAAAGAGCGACTGATTCAAGTCATAGTATTTTCAAAAAACCTCATATGCATGTGAAAGTTGGACAGTGAATAAGGAAGACTGTAGAAGAATTGATGAATTTGAGTTATGGTGTTGGATGAGACTACTAAAAGTACCATGGACTTCCAACCGAACAAACTAATTTGTGTTGGAGAAAATACAGCCAGAATACTCCTTGGAAGCCAGGATGGCCAGACTTCATTTCTCATACTTCGGACATATCAGGAAGGTTCAGTCCCTGGAGAAGGATATCATGTTTGGTAAAATGGAGGGTCCACCCAACGAGGAAAACTGGCACAGTGGCAGTAGCAATGGCCTCAGGAATAGCAACAATTGTGAGGCTGGCACAGGATTGAGCACTGTTTTGTTCTGTTGTGTGTGCATGGAGCCATGGGGCATCTAACAACAACACACCCTAAAGCAATGCTAACTCAAATTCCAACATCATTATTTAATGAAAGGGGAGTATTAATCTTCAATTTTAGATTGAAAAAAGTCCCTGAGAGCTAAAGCACTATTTAAAAGCAAAACAAAATATGGAGCCTCACACTTCATAACCTCCTAATCTACTATGTTGTTAAATGCTGTCAAGGTCAGTTCTAACTCACTGCAATCCTGTACAGGGTGTCTGAGGAGCAGCTGCTGGGTTTGAACTGCTTACATTGTGGTTAGCAGTCCAGTGCTTATCCTACAATGCCACACCAGTATTCCAGAACCTACAATACAACCATGGAAATAAAATATGCATGACACTAGTACAATGTCAGATACAAAGATCAATGGAAGTAATTGAGAATCTAGCAATAAATCCATCCAACTATGGACAGCTGGTCTTTAAGACAGAGTCAGAGTCTATTAAGTGGGGAAGAAATTGTCTCTTGAACAAATGGTGCAGGCAAACTAGATATCCATTGGCAGAAAAATTAAGACTGGAACTCAACCTCACACCATACACAAAAAGTAACAAAAAATAAATCAAAGACCTCAAAGATAAACCTAAAATTGTAAAGTTTATGGAAGATAATATGAGAAAAAACTAAGGGCACTAATTGATGGCATAAATATATTGCAAACCTAAATAAAAATGTACAAACAGCAAAACTTCCAAATAATTGAAACACATGCTCATCAAAGACCTCACCAAAAGAGTTAAAAAAGTACCTACAGACTCAGGGGAATTTTTTGCAATGGCATATCTGACAAGGAATTAATCTCTAAAAAATTATAGAAAAAACAATCATTTCAACAACAAAAAGGACAAACAGCCCAATGAAAAAATGGACAAAGGCCATGAACAGACACTTCACTAAGAAGACATGCAGGCAAATTAACAAACACATGATGAGATGCACACAATCACTAGTCATTAGAGAGATGCAATTCAAATCTAACTGAGCTACCATGTCACCTCAGCAATAATGGCATGGATTAAATAAACAGAAAACAACAAATATTGGTGAGGATGTGGGAGACTGCAACTCTTATCCATAGCTGGTGGGGCTGTAAAATGGTACAACCATGATGGAAAACAGTATAACACTTCCCTAACAACACAAAAATAGAAGTATCATATGATCCAGCAATCTCTTTCCTAGGTATACATTAAGAGCTATGATACCAATAGAACATATACACATCCATTTTCATTGACACATTATTCCCATTAGCAAAAAAAACGGAAACAACCTAAGTGCCCTCAATAGGTGAATGAATAAATATTCTATGGCACATATACATAATAGAATTCTACACAATGTTAAAGAATAACAATGAATCTGTGAAACATCTCACAAGATGTTTGAACCTAGAAGACATTAAGCTGAGTGAAATAAGTCAGTCAAAAAAGAACAAAGGTTTGTAACAAAAACAGGGGAGTGGTTAATCTTTCAGTCCAGAAACAAATGACCCTAGGATCACCAAGGGAGGACAGCACAAGCAGAATAAGAGACCTTATCCAAAGAAGCAGAGACACCAGAGATGGAGACAGAGATGGGGACATGGAGAAAGGGTGCAGCTGAGGACTCTAGATTCATGGGAAGACAGGGACTAAGAGACAGTGGCCAGGAGGCAGACTTGCAGAATGTGCCTTTTGGTGGTGTAAATTATTATATATGCCTGGGTGTTTAAAAAAATAAAGGAAAAGGCTAGATAGAG
>NW_006408649.1:353442-391995 GCF_000296735.1 Chrysochloris asiatica | reverse complement strand
AAGGTTGGATCATCTGCATATCGTAGGTTGTTAATGAGTCTTCCTCCAATCCCGATGCCACATTTTTCTTCATATAACCCAGCTTCTCAGACTATTTGCTCAGCATACAGGCTGAATAAGTATGGTGTAAGAATACAACCTAGTCGTACACCTTTCTTAATTTTAAACCATTTAGTGTTCCCATGTTCTGTCTGAACAACTGCCTTTTGGTCCATGTATAGATTCCTCATGGGGACAATTAAGTGTTCTGGAATATTCATACTTCGCAATGTTGTCCATAGCTTGTCATGATCCACACAATCGAAAGTGTTTGCATAGTCAGCAAAGCACAGGTAAACATCTTTCTGACATATCCATAGGTTTAAATATATAAACAAACATTCTTAGATGGTTACCAAGGATGGAAGGAAAAAGAAAGGAGAATCACTAACTAGACAGAAGATGCAATATAAAATATGGAGAGATTCAGGGCAACGTAACCAAGGCAAAAGAAGATGCTGAAACATACATGAGAATAAAGGGCAGTTAATGCACCAGACTGCAAAGCTGTTTGAAACTGCAAGGTCATCGGTTCAAGCTCACCAGCTGCTCCTTGGAAACCCTATGCTGGGTTGCTGTGAGTCAGAACTGACTTGATGGTACTTTTTAAAAAAGTAAATACTGGAGCACTGGGGTAGTGCTATGGATTAATACGCTGGACTGCAAAGTTCACTTGAACCGTAAAGTCAGCGGTTCAAGCTCACTAGCCACTCCTTGGAAACCCTATACAGGGTTGCTATGGGTTAGAACCACCTCGACAGCACTGAACAACAGCAACATAGTAAGTACTGCAAAATATAAAATTCAACAACAGTAACAAACAATAATTTTTTAGTTAGGTACATAGAAAGATGGCTATGCTAAATACAGCTGCATGTATATATAGGCACTGTTGTTAAATGCTGTTGAGTCAGTTCTGACTCATAGCAACTCTGTATAGGTTTCTGAGGAGCAGCTGGTGGGTTTGAAATGCCAACCTTTTGGTTAATAGTCCAGTGCTTATCCTACAGTTCATAGTTATGGATATTTCTACATGCATACTTGTTGTTAAGTGCCATCAGGTTGGTTTCAACTCATAGTAACCCAATATAGGATTTCCAAGGAGCAGATGGTGAGTTTAAATGACTGACTTGTGATTCAAAGTACAGTACTGATCCTACAAAGCTACACCAAGAGTCCACATACATACTAGTAAGCTTCAAAAAATTCAAGGGAAAATCCTATTTTAATTCCGTGTTTCAGAAATTTTGTGAAGCCCCCTCACATTTAATGCATATAAATTCATATATTGTTGTTGTTGTTGTTAAGTGTCATCAAGTCAATTCCTACCCATAGTGACCCTGTATAGGGTTTCCAAATTCATAGGGTACATAGGGACCACAGTTACGGAAAGTTCACATACATAACCCAACTGTGATGGGACTCAGCTACTGAGTTTGAAGACTAAGGACAAAAATCTCAGGGTGTATTTAGATCAATTGGTATACAAACAATGCTCTACATCCTAATTTGGTGAGTAGTGAGTGGGATTATTGAAGCTTACAAGCATCTATTAAAGATACCATGATTGGTCTCATCCTACCTGCAGCAAAGAGTGAAAAAAACAAACAAACAAATAAAAAATGAAGACTCAAGGAAGCAATTAGTACAAAGGACCAGTCGTCCACATAAACCAAAGCCTCTTCTATTCTCAGACCAGAAGGATTAGAGAGTGCCCAGTTACTACTATCGATCACTCTTTCCAGGAATGTCATAGATGACCACAGTCAGAATGAGTGAAAAAATGTAGAACAATATTCAAATTAAATAATTTTGAATGAAATTCAAAATAAATAAAATAGAAAACAAACAAACAAACAAAACTACCCTAAACTTACTGATCTGGTAAAGACTGGAGAAACCTCTGAGACTACAGCCCTAGGCCACATTTATAACTTATAACTGAAGCCACTCCCAGAGGCCACCTCTCAATCAAATTAAAGATTGTCTATAGAATAAATAACACCATAAGGAATGTGCTCCTTAGAACAAATGTCTATACGAAACCAAAAGAGCAACATTTGTCTAAAGGCAAGATAAGAAGGCACAGAGGAGCAAGAAAACCTGATGAATGGAACCAAGGAACCCAGGGCAGAAATGGAGGAGTACTGACACATTGTTGGGGATTGCAACCAATGTCATGGAAAAATTACATATGAATTATTACATAGAGGCTTGATTTGTTCTGTAAACCTAAAGCACAATAAAATGTTAAATTATTAGTGAACTATTATAATAAATATGTTTTAGTGTATTTAGATGTGTTTCACATTTTTGTATTCACAGAAAGGTACATTATATACTAAGACAAAATTTAACTAACTGAGAAGTTATGAAATTATACTTAGTTGAACTTCCTTGCTTTATGTACAAATTCAATCTAAAGACTCATTTAGGAAAGGAATGGAACTCATTCTTAATACAGGGACCACCTTCACCAAGCAAATCAGTCCCTTCAAAGAGATAGGCATGTGTTTGGACTATTTTAGAAAAACATTAATTCTGCTCATAAATAAAGCAGAAACAAGGAGGACTCACCCTGTAGAGAGGATGGCACTTGTCCCTAAAACATGGTGCCAAACGGGCATAGATCTGTAGGCTATAGTAATAGGCTGCCAGCTGGAGAGATAAAGCAGAATGGGACTGCTTTTCAAAGCACTTGTTGGCATCTAACACCTAGGAGGAAACATGGCAGAATTAACTCAGCTGAAAGGAAATTAATAAGCTCATAATAAAGCATTACATTTCTAGTCATGACTATACAATTTTGATTCAATATTTCTATCATATCCAAATATCAAGTTAAGCTCAACTTAATGTGACTATATTAGAATTTGGAATAATTATAAAGACAGATCATTTTCATGAAAAATAGTGTTAAAGATGGGCATTATAGCCAAAACTAGGATTCACTTCCTGAATATGAACCAGGGACCTATCAGCACCTAAAAACTATCAGAAGGAATTAAAACATATTATGAACAATTTCAGTGATGAAAATCTGTACAACATAAATCTTTGATTTTATTTCTTGGTAAAGTTAAACTTACCTGTGGTAAAGCAAGAAGATAAGCGAGAGCCAAGGTCATGTCATTTGGTAAAGCATCACTGGCTAGTTGTAAGAGAACTATACACAGAAAAAAAAGAAAATTGCATTGTTTGCTTGTGGATTTATCTTACATTCATCATTACTAAATGCTGTATTTTTAGTCCTATATGATTTCAAAAGATATTAGCTCCAAAAAAACTTGTTTATGTAAGTCTATTAGGCATCATCAACATAAAAATCACATGGATCTATGACAAATAGTAATAGCATAACCCAGACAAAGTATGCTATATATTACTTTGTTGTTGTTGCCAAGTCAGTTCCAACTCATAGCGACCCTGTATAAGGTTTCTAAGAAGTGGCTGGATGTTTGAACTACCAGCCTTGTTATCAACAATGCAGTGTTTATAACACAGCGCAACACCAGGACTCCAAGGAAATTTTTCTAAGGCAGCTGTAACATTTAAATACAAAAATATCAATAAGAATGGTTTCTTATAGTGAACTTACTGGTTTTAAAGACTGGCACAGTACGAAAAAATTTTATGTAAATCAAAAATAGCTAATACAAAAGATGATCATACCAGTACTAATGATAAGAACAACAAAATAGATTTATGAATGCAGGTTTAGGATACTACTTTTGATTATTACAATAATGAAAAAATTGTTTTGCTTTTTTCAAGAACACTTCTGTTCAACATATTCCACATTACAAAACAGCCTTTTTATTTTGCTTAAATGATGTCTTCAAAGATCTCCAGCTATTAGCAATGTTTTTCCACAAAAATTATTCCATAAGTAGTAATCTGTCAATGTCATACCTTTAATTTAAATTTTTAAAAAGCACACTAAAAATGAGTACACTGACAATAAAACTTGTGTTTATATGTAGTTTAAGAAGCTATTCTATTCATTTAGGTTCTTACTGAACAAATATCAGAGAGTCATATATAATCATCTCATAAATCCTTCATTTTTAAGGGACACAGACCATGATGCATTGCATTACACTAAGGAAGGAGAACAGTTTGGGAACATTCCAAAGTAAATAGTATTTGACTTTGGTATGCACCACACAATTATTTTCCAGGAGATTTCTCTTCCTAATTGTGTCTTAACCAAAATATCAAATCCCTTGCCATCTAGTCAATTCTGAATCTTGGTGACCACCTGTGTGACAGAATAGAATAACTAGAACTGACCTGACCCCCATGACTCAGCTAACAGCAAACAACAGACCAACTGGGTGAACAGTAAGCAGGAGATCCACATTCCTTAGGGCAATCAACATTACCATATCAAAAAGGCAGCATTTGCACCAGGATAAACATCACAAGACAGGAGGAGATAGGAAAGAAAGATGAATAGGGACTATAAACATAGGAAGGAAATGGAGAAAGTGCTATTACATCTTGAGAATTGCAATCAATACCATGAAGCTAAATGTGTATGGACTGCTGAGTATAAAACCAATTTCCTTTGTAAGCCTTCAATCAAATCACAATAAATAGTTCAGTTAAAAAAGAACCAATTTTGAAACATGTATAATGGCATAATGTAACCTATTCTTCAGAATGCATACTATCTTCAAAGGAATCCTTCAGGAGTCCTCTTAGAGAGAGCTGTGGTTGGTACTAGCCAAAGACCCACCTGGGAAATTCAACCCCATTACTGAATATCCTCCAATCACATTTAAAAAAAAAAAAAAAAAAATCATAGTATTGACTTACTTAATTTCTAGTGGTGGTATGGTGGTGGATGTATGTTGTTGTGTTAGTTTCAACTCATAGGGAGACCCTGTATAGGGTTTCTGAGCATGTAAATCATTGTTGTTGTTGTTGTTACGTGCCGTCGAGTCGGTTCCGACCCATAGCGACCCTGTACAGGGTTTCCGAGGGTGTAAGGGAGCAGAAAACCTCATCTTTCCAGAGAAGCAGCTGGTGGATTCAAACTGTTGACCTTGCAGTTGGCAGCCCAATGTGTGACCCACTACACTACCAGTGCTCCTTAATTTTTACCTTTACTTAATGTACATTTGTCTGTTTCCAAAGATCGAAACATCCTCAAAGGATGATAATATGCTAGTACATATACAAAAGATTATTACTTAGTCCATTAGAGAAATTCTAAAACAAAACAACCAAAAAGAACAAGGAACATTTATCATTAGAATAAATGTGCAGATTCCAGAAATTATCTTTAAAAAGGAGAATCTTCATCTGGATGCATAAATTCCAGCTGATTTCTTTTAAAAGGAGTTGCATTACAGCACAGATACACAAGATGTTCACTAGCATTTCTTGAACCTACCTGATTGAATAAGTTCTATGAGCTACAAGTAAGAACAAAAATTACCTTGACAGAGAAGTCTAAAGAAGCATCATTGTTATTTCTACTAACGAGTAAAACTTACCACCCAAACATACATGTTTCTTCCAAGTGTATGTTTCCCATTGAATTTGTTTCATATATATAACTAAAACAAGTTCTAAAAACATACAATGACTCTTTGTTCTACAAAATCATGCAGAATGGAATATAGTATATTAAGACTCACAGTGACCTTGCAGCACAGAGTAGAACTGCTCCATGGGGTTTCGGAGGCTATAAATCTTTACAGAAGCAGACTGCCTCAGCTTTCTCCTGCAGAGCAGTGGGTGGGTTAGTGGTCTAATGCTTCACCTACTGTGCCATCAGGGTTTCATTACAATGGTATTACTGTTGTTGTTGTTGTTGTTACTAATGAGTCAATTCTGACTCATAGCAAACATGTTTAGGATTTGTGAGGCTTTTAAATCTTTGAGGCAGCAGAAACCTCATTGTTCTCCCTTGGAGCTGTTGGTGGGCTTGAACTGCTGACCTTGTAATTCACACAGTAGGGCAGAAATGATCTTTGAAACTAGAAAGGCCTGAGATGGGATAAAAACTCAAGCCCATCACAAATTTACAGTGTAACTTTGTGCTTCAAAATTCAGAATGTTTCTGATTTTACAAAGTTATGTTGTACACAGAAGGCCCTACATGGTACAAATGATCAATGCATGTAAATTGCTAACTGAAAGGCTGGCAATTTGTGTCTACCCAGAGATGTGAAGACTTGGCAACCTACTTCTGAAAATCAGTTACGGAAAACAAACAGAATACAGTTCTATTCTGACACACATGGCGTCACCATGAGAAGGAAGAGACTTGATGGCAACTGAGTTTTCCATGCTGTGTTGTTGTTGTTGTTGTCAGGCGCCATCGAGTCGGAACCGACTCATAGCAACCCCATGCACAGTAGAACGAAACAATGTCTGATCCTGGGCCAACCTCACTACCGCTGCCACACTTGAGGCCATCAATGATGCCACCTGGCCAATCCATCTCGTTAGGGGTCTTCCTCTTTTTCTCTGACCCTCCACCTTACCCAGCATGACATCCTTCTCCAGCGACTGTTTCCTCTGGACAATATGTCCAAAGTATGAGAGACGAAGCTTAGCCATCTTGGCCTCCAAGAAGCACTCTGGCTGCACTTCTTCCAAAATAGATCTATTGGTTTTTTTGGCAGTCCATGGCACTTTCAGTATTCTCCTCCAACACCACAACTCAAAGGCATCAATTCTTCTACGATCTTCCTTATTCACTGTCCAGCTTTCGCATCCATATGAGGCTATTGAAAACACCATAGCCTGGGTCAGGCGCACCTTAGTCCTCAAGCTGACATCTCTGCTCTTCAACACTTTAAAAAGTTCCTGTGCAGCAGATTTGCCCAGTGCAATATGTCGTCTGATCTCTTGACTGCTGCTTCTGCGAGTGTTGATAGTTGGTCCAAGAAGAATGAAGTCCTTGACAACTTCAGTCTTTTCTCCATTGATAAGAATGTTGTTTATTGGTCCAGTGGTGAGGATTTTTGTTTACTTGGCATTGAGATGTAATCCATATCGAAGGCTGTGCTCTTTGATCTTCATAAGCAAATGTTTCAAGTCATCTTCCATGCTGTACATTTATCTAATACATGATATATGACATGAGATTACCTTATAATCAAAGATAATTAATACTTCTGCTGCAAAACATAAGAACATTCACCCTAATTGGGAGAAGCAAATCAACTAATAAAAGTTTAGCTCAGAGCTTGATGACAAGATACAAAAAATTCTTTTAGGTTTTTAAAGCATTTTAGTCTTGAGGCTTACTGTTGTTGTTGCTAGGTGCCATTGAGACGGTCCCAATTTATAGGATTGTGTGCACAACAGGACAAAACACTGACTGGTCCCACGCCATGCCCATAACTGATGTTATGCTTGAGACCATTGCTGCTGCCACTGTGCCAATCTAGCTTCTTTAGATGTCTTACTCTTTTTGGCTAACCCTCCACTTTATCAAGCATGATTATATTTTCCAGGGACTGGTCCCTCATGATAATTGACAATATGTCTGAAATACAAGAGACAAAACTTTTCACCATCCTGGCTTCTAAGGAATATTCTGGTTGTATTTCTTCCAAGAAAAACTTGTTTGTGCTTCTGGCAGTCAGTGGTACTTTTAATATTCTTCTTCTAAATCATAACTCAAATGTATCAATTCTTCTATGTTCTTTCTTATTCATTGTCCAAATTTCACATGCATATGAGGCTACTGAAAAGCTTGGGTCAGACGTTCCTTAGTTCTCACACTGACACCTTTGCTCTTGATACAATAATGTAGAGTATGAAAAATGCACAGCACCTCTCTAGTATATAGGAACTACCCAGTTAACTTCCTTTCCTCTCTCTAAATTTCACACTTGAGGAATCAAATTGTTTTCTTCAGCTATTTCTTCAGTTGATTGCCTCCCTAAAAATGATTTATAATAGGTTCTTCCATTAATAAATACCACAGAGGTGACAGAGGCAATTACCTTCTGCTTTATATAAATTATAATTATTAATGAATTAACAACTGCAAGCATGTGAACTAACTGCACTAAGAAGAAAACATCAGACTTAACAACCACATGCGATTATCTGATACATTTCCACTATCATATTTATTATTGTTAGCTTTTTATTCGAAACCTTTGTCAATCAGTTGAACTAGTTATTCCCCATAACCTCTCGGTGGAAGAACGTTTTAATTTTTTTTATAAACGATTTCGAGTCACAAAGTGTTCTTCTTTTCTATAAGCCCTGTGTCAGCATACCAATCACCCAAATTTTGGGGAAAACTACTCTTCACTTGACACCTCTCCTTTCTAACAACTCATCCTCTCTTGTTATCATTGATAACAGTTTTTCGGTAAGGAATACGTCCCTACTGAATCTGCTATCTTGAAATCCATTTTTCTGTAAGGCCCTACAAACTGGCTTCTACCCTCTGTCCTGATTCTGCCTCTAACAGTCACCTCACTCAACGATTTTCTCTAGCTTCCTTTTCCTTGAAATCTCATTTCATTCTAGGTGCACAGTTAGACATCCTCTCTGTGGGTTTCAGATACATGGCATTTTACAACTACTCCTCAAATTATTTTCTTATTTGTGTCATCAAATACTCTTGCTCCTCTCTGATTGTTTAGTATGGGTATTTTATTAGGTGATCCCATCTGTTAGTCCCATTTTATAGTCTCCCTCCTGGAATACTGAACTATATCCTTAATTTCAACTGGCACATTGTGTGTTTTCCCAGTCTTTATCTCCAGGCTAGACTCATCCCCCAAGATTTAAATTACTAACTACTTGCTAAACATTGCCACTAAAATACTGTCAAATTAATAATTCTTTATACAATTTCTGTCGTATTTTTGAAAATAGTACATTACTTTCTCGATGGCCCAAACTTGAACCTCTGCAACATCTTAGACATCATCCTCTATTCTCCCAATATTCAGATAGTTATCAAATCCTACTGAATTATCACCAAAAGCTCTTTCAAACATATATTCTATTTTCTGTGCCACAGACCCTCATTCAGGTGTTCACTGTTTAAAACTGGAACTCCACCAACCAAGGTATCAAGTACCTACCAACTCTGCTTGATGCCTTCTGTCTACCTCCTTTCAACCCATTCTTCAAACAGCAGTTTCATACTAACTTTACCCAAGCACTGTGTAATCATGATACTCCCCCGATCTAAAAAAGCAAAGACAAACACAAAACCTCATACAGGTTGCTCATTCCCTAAAAGAGCCTAGACGGTGATGTGAAAAAGTTCGCAGCTGCTAAACAAAAGGTCATCTGGTCAAACTGACCAATCGCTTCCCAGGAGAAAACTCTGGCAACCTGCCTCTGTGAGGATTTCAATGTTGGAAACCCTAAGGGCCAGTTCGATTCTGTCCTATAGGGTCACTATGAGTCAGCAGCAGTGGTGACTGGATGTTTCTAAATCCATAAAGAATGAAAGCTACAACTCCTTAATTGGTACTCAAGATCTCCATAAGCCTAGGTCATCCTTAACTTGTGATCTTAATTACCATTATTCCTGGTGTTGTGTTGTTATTGAGTGCCATTGAGTCAATTTCGATCCATAGCAACCCTGTTTAGGGTTTCCAAGGAGCCGCTGGTGAGCTTGAACCACCAACCTTGCAGTTCCAACAACTTTGCAATATGATGCATTAGCCCACAGCACCTCACCAGGACTCCTGGCATACACACCAGAAACATTAGTCTGAAAACCAAGTTACCCATGCTGCAAAAAACCTACTTTGTATACTATTTTATACACAGTAAGTCAGAACTGACTCAACAGTACTTAACAGCAATTATGATGAACCAGTTATGAGGAAGATGTTTTACAAGAAAATCTAGTATCACAAAAATCCTGCAAAAGATAAGGTATTAACTCAATTTTATACAGGTTCAAAAAGCTTATAAAAATCACCCAAAGTTAGAAAGGTAAGGAACTGGCAAAGAAAGGAAATAAGAAAACCAAAAGAGGAGGGATATCTTTCCTTATCACTAAGTATCAGGCTATTAACAATCTTATACTGTTACAAGCAGAGCAACACGAATGCCGTGTTTTTAGTATGTGTGAACACAATCATAGGGTACATTTCTAGAGTTAAGATTACTAGGTCAAACAACACACGCATTTATAATTTTCATAGCCATTGCAAAATTGTTTGCTGTTTTTTAAATCCCAACTTTAAAGGAAGTCCTTCAAAATGCCATCTTAACTGTTGTTTAGCTGGGGTAATTCACCCATTTGAAGGGCCAATTGGGCCACTTCCCTAGAGAATTCTAGACAACTATTTTAATCACCCAAGATGAAGAAGATACTTTAAGTTGGGGCAAGCCCCATATTTTCTTAAGAGTTGTTAAGATTGGTAAGATTTCATTCATGAGTTTTGTACTCAAATTAACTGAAAGTAAGAGAAACCATGGATTTGTATATCCTTTTCATGGGAACTACGTCTACCACTCTTTAGTCAGTTTGTCATACTGTAGTTGGTTCCATGTTTCAGTGAAGCTGGAAAGCTAAGCCATCAGCATTTTGTATAGTGGCAGAGTCATCCATGATTGACAGGTTTCAGCTGAGTTTCCAGATTATAAGAGACTTTAAAGAAGACAGACTATATCCAAATTATTAGCCACTGAAAACCTACAAAGAGTAGTGAAATGCTATCAGATAGTACCAGAATAATGAATATTGAAACATGACAAATACCAAGAGAATATTGTCAGATATGGTGCTGGAACTTGAGGCCCTTAGGTTGGAAGTTACTCAGAATATGATATGACTGGGGAAAAGTTGACTACTCAAACTAGAGTTAACCATGATGAAGCAAATAGAGTAAAGACTTTGGGACTTTCATGTGCTGATCTGACACAACTTAAGTTGAGAAGAAATGGATGCAAACATCCATTAATAATTGCAACATGAAATGTATGAAGTATGATTCTAGGAAAATTGGAAGTTGTCAAAATAAATGGAATGCATAAACACCAGTATGCTAGACATTAGTAAGCTGAAATGGACTGATACTGGCCATTTTGAATCTGACATAATATGGTTTAGTATGCTAGGATTGACAAATTGAAGAGGAATGGAATCACATTCATCATCAAAAAGAACATTTCAGGATCTATCATTAAGTACAATGCTGTCTGTATAGGTTAATATCCATAAGCCTACTAGGAAGACAAGTTAATAACGCTATTATTCAAACTGAAGTGTCAACCACTAAAGCCAGTGACAAAGAAACTGGAGAATTCTACCAACTCCTTCAGTCTGAAATTGACCAAACATGCAATCAAGTTGTATTGATAATTATTGGTGATTGGAATGCAAATGTTGGAAACAAAGAGAAAGGATTAGTTGTTGGAAAATAGGCCTTGGTGACAGAAATTATTCTGGAGATAGCATGATAGAATTTGCAAGACCTATAATAACGTCTTCATTGCACATACCATTTTTAAAGAAAATAAAAAATGATTATACACATGGACATCATCAAATGGAATACACAACTGTGTAAATGATTACATCTGTGGAAAGAGAGGGTGAAAAAGCTGAAACAAGGCCAGCGTCAGACTACAAAAAGACCATCAATTTTGCTAAAGATAATTAAATAATGGCTGCAACAGTACATTGACAGGGAACTAGCAGATGCAGACAAGGACATAGTAACAGGACATCAGAAGGATCTAGGTTGAAAGTAGAGAATACCAAAAAGATGTTTAGCTGTGCTTTATTGACTACGCAAAGGCTTTTGATTGAATGGATTCATGACAAGCTATGGACAATATTGCAGATAATAAATATTCTGGAACACTTAATAGTGCTCATCAGGAAACCTGTACATAGAACAAGAAGCAGTTAGTCATTCAAACAGAACAAGGGAACACTGAATGCTTTAATGTCAGGAAAGATGTGCTACAGGGTTGTACTATTTCACCATACTTATTCAATCTGTATGGTGAGTAAATAAGATGGATTATAAGAAGTAGAATGTGGCATCAGGACTGGTTCAAGACTCATGAACAACCTGTGGTATGCAGATGATACAACCTTGCTTGCTGAAAGCAAAGATAACTTAAAATACTTACTGACAAAGACCAAAGACCACAGCCTTCATAATAGGTTGCACTTCAATGTAAAGAAAACAAAAATCATCACCACTGGGCCAATAAATAACATCATGATAAATGGAGAAAAGATTGAAGTTGTCAAAGACATTTTGCTTGGATCCACCACCATGGCAGCAGTAGTCACGAAATCAAACACCATATTGCATTAGGCAAATCTGCTGCACAAAGACATTTTTAAAGTGTTCAAGAACAAAGATGTCAGCCTTAGGACTAAAGTGTACCTGACCTGAATCATGGTAGTTTCAACACCCTCATATGCATGTGAAAGTTGGACAATGAATTAGGAAGACTGTAGAAGAACAGATGCATGTGAGTTATGGTGTTGGAGAAGAACATTAAATGTACCATGGACTGTCAGAAAAACAAACAAATCCAGCTATTGGTCTCTCCATGTACAGAAGAAAGTGGAATGTTGAGAACTGAAGATGCTCGGAATCAATCATTCCAACAGACATCAGTCTCCACAATTCTGAAACCAGAATAACTAAATGGTGTCCGGCTACCACTACCAACTGCTCTGAAAGGGATCCCATTAGAAGATCCTGGATAGAGTGACAGAATGAGTAGAATATACATCAATTCTTAAAAAATTTTTTTAAAGAGTAGGCTTACTGGTCAGAAAGAGACTTGAAGTATCTGAGACTAAGACCCTCAACCACCCTTCAGGTCTAGAAAAGAACTCACTCTCTTGACCCAACTTTCACTCTAGCAGTAGATCAGTATATAGGAGGAGTAAAAACACTAGTAAGGTATGCTTGCTATGAATGATGGAATGGTCAATAATTCAAAATCAAAGGAGCAACATGTACCTAAGAACAAAGGTGAGAAGAGATGGGAATGTGGATGGAATGGAAATAAGAGCCACAGGACATAAATAGGATAAATGTTATTCCATGAAGGGGACTGAAAACAAAAACAAAAAACAAATCTGTGTTAGAAGTACAACCAGAATGCTCATTAGAAGCCTAGAAGTCTGTCTTCTAGAGAAGTATATCTCTCATATCTCAGATATATTGTCAGGAAGGACCACTCCCTGGAGACACCCCAAAAGATGTATTGGCACAGTGGCAGCAGCCATGGGCTCAAGCATAGCAGCAATTGTGAGGATGGCACAGGACCAGGCAGGGTTTCATCCTGTTGTACATCAACTCGATGGCGTCTGACAACAACAGCATGTATGACTCAGACTTTAGCTCTGCTGTCACCTAATGAACCCAGTGAAATTCAAAATCGTAATTGCATTTAAATTCTTCTATGATTTGGTTCTCATATTGCAGCAACCCTCCTGTAGATGAAAACTATAAACTGAATACATAAAGCAAGTATCAGAAGCCACTGGAGATGAACAAAAATCAGACAAAACCTGGAGTGTGGTTGCCATCTGGAAGAATGAATGGCACTGCAGAGATTCCCACTTAGCTTTTGTCCTGAGGGAGGATTCTGTCTATTCTATAATGTCCAGACAAAACAGTTAGAAAACCTGCAGTCTTAAATATTGCAGAAAAAAATATAATAGCTGGAAAGTACGGGCGGTTTCTAATAAAACTACACAAATGACTACTTAATGACATAGCAATCCACCCTTATTTTACCAAGAGAAATAAAAACTAATGACCACAAAAAGACTTGTAGAAGAATATTCACAGCAACGTTTTCATAGTAGCTGTAAGCTGGAAACCATCGCAGTATCCCTTAATAAGAGAATGGATAAATAAAATGTGGTATATTATATAATCAACTACTACTCAATCAAAAAAAAAAACCCACAAAACTACTGATACATGGAATACATTAATTTAAAAAGCTTCCACTTTAAGTTGTACCAACTCCTTACAATCCAAATCATACGATCATATTATATGATTCTATTTAATTAAGTCCTAGAATGTTGTTGTTGTTGTTAAGTACCATCGAGTTGGTTCTGATTCATAGGGACCCAGTATAGGGTTTCTGATGACTGGCTGGTAGGTTTGAACGGCTGAACTAGTGGTTCAAACCAACCCTGCTGTCCAGTACATTATCCTGAAGCGTCACACCAGGATTGCAATAGTCCTATAATGGTGGTGGTTATGTGCCGTGGAGTTGGTTCTGATTCATAGCGACCCTGTACAGGGTTTCCGAGTGTAAATCTTTACAGCAGCAGAAAGCCTCATCTTTCTACTGTGGAACAGCTGGTAATTTCGAACCGCTGACCTTGTGGTTCATGGCCTGATTCATAACCACTATGCTAATCTAAACTAAAACTACAGGAGGGGAAGGAGAAGATCAGAATACTAATTGGTTTCCAGGATGTACAAAGGGTATGCTTACTGGGAAGACGCATAAACTTTCAGGGTAATGATAATGTCTATATCTTAATAAAAACATTATACCTTAACATAGCTTAATAGGAGTTAGGCTTACATTTTTGTCTGTTGTTGTTAATGTGCCACTGAGTCAATTCTGACTTATAGAGACCCTGTATAGGGTTTCCAAGAAGCAGCTGGTGAGTTTGAACCATTGACCCTACAGTTCAAAAGAACTTGCAGTCCAGTGCATTAGTCCTCAGCACCACACCAGTACTCCTTGGGTACAAAGGCAGTGTATTCATCAAAACTAATTCAATGGCACACTGGAAATTTTGGCTTTTCACGGCATATAAGTTGTATAGCATAAAAAAAAAAAAACGTAGAAAATATTAACTCTAATTAAAGACATGCATAGTGCAGTGTTCAGGGATGTCTGCAATTTATTTTGAAAAGTATCAAAACATAAAGATGGTAGATAGAAGGATAGATGTATGTACAGCAGTACAGTAAAATGTCAACTGATACAGGTACAGGATAGAGTTTCACTGCTGAATGTTTTTCAACTTTTCTGTGCATTTGAAAATGTTCTTAATAAAATGTTGGGCCAGGAAAAGAGAAAATAATCCTTTGTGGTAACTTTCAAAAACTGGAGTTGCCGTCAGTTATTTATGTCCCAATGCAGGTTTCCTATAAGGTTCTTTTGGACAAATAGGCCTCATCTCCTGCACTAATGCTAGCTGACTTTCTGGTTCTAATAAGCCCATGACCTCCTGGCTGCTCCAAGACTAACTGACAATATTGCTGTCTTCAGGTATACTACCACCTTACATCCTCCCCAGGTTAAAAAGAAAAGGGATCATGTCCTATCCCTGATCCTTAACAGAATATGTTGTTGAAGTAATTTCATGATATCATTTTTTCTCACATACAATCACAGTTAATTTTTCTACAACGCTAGTGAAACTGCAGGTAAATGTGCTGGACTGTAAGAATGGTTTGAAACACAGAGTCAGTGGTTCAAGCTCACCAGCCACTCCTTGGAAATCCAGTACAGGATTGCTATGAGTCAGACCAAATCAACAGTACTTAACAAGAAATGTCTATCCCAGAGAGACTCTGAAGGAACAACTTGATTGTTACAGAAATCAACTGGGGAGCACCACTCTCTTCTCTACCTCCTAACATCAATCTTACTCAGCAATCCTGCGATCAAAGGAGTCTTCCAGAGAAGAAATCAAACCCCACCTACAGGTATTTACAATCCATTTGAAGCACCATATGAAAAAATTATCAGATAAGTGAAGTAGACTGATCTAACAGGGTTTCAATGGGATCTATCAGATGTCAGGTTGACTGCAGATTTGAGTAGGAGTCCTGGTGTGGCGCTGTGGGATAATGCATTGGACTGCAAAGTTGGTTTGAACCTCAAGATCAGCGGTTCAGGCTCACCAGTCACTCCTTGGAAACCCTGTTACAGGGTCGCTATGGGTCAGAATTGACTCGATGGCATATAGCAACAACCTTATATTATCATTTAAGATACAGGAAAAAAAGAAAAAAGTAAGAAAGCTTGCCCTACATTTAGCAGTGTGTATGAATTTAATTTGCAATGCTGGTTCTCAAACCTTTATAATACAGTGCATTTTCTGTATAAATTACACAGTCAAAATCAGATGAACTCTATGCCTAAGTCTCCAAGCACTTAATTCTGTGTGAAACAGTGCCTTGGAAAGAACTCTATGATAAATTTAATTCCAGAATAAAATTCACAGAAGAAAGCTGCTCATATTATATTGATTTGGAAATCATTAGTCATTAAATTATTCATTTAGCTAAATAAATAATGATCAATTTCTTCAAATAGTCTCCATTAAAACATTCTCTTCAATTTTATTTTAAAAATTTAGAGTCTGATTCTGTTGAGCTGTTTCATTTGCATTATGCCTACTTCTGAAGCCAAGTCAACATTTACATTTTCACCATGGTTTTTTAATTGAGTCATTTAACCTATGCCAATTTTTAATTTTGATGAGTTTTTGATAAATATTTGATAAAATAAGCAAAAATATTTATTTCAGATACATTAGCATTATCAAAAGATAGCATATAAAATGGCATAAATTCAAACCTTAAAGGATGACTATTAAAAGCACTATGATTAATTAAATTTAAAAAATATAGTTTCTTAATATATATGGTGTTCCAAATTGTTTTTTCTATTCAACAATACTTAACATTATTTTTACATTATTTAATGGGTTTAGATGCTTTCCTTTGGTAGAATATTAAAATATGAGTGCCAGAAAAGACAATTTGGATAGAAAATTCCTTTACGCCTTTAAATCAAACAGACACTACTAACAATATACATACTCCCAAGCCTGGGATTCAGATTAACTAACAGCACATCCTCAATTCATTATCCCAATGACTAAGGGTTCACACAGTATTATCATTATGAAAAGACTTTTTTTTTTAAATTCCTGCCATGTAGAAAGTACCATATCACCCCATCCCACTACCAAGTTGTGGTAAATATATTAAAACAGATACAGCATTCAGGGTCTGATTTCCAAGTTGAAGAAATGAGATGTCGTCTTAAAAATTACAGGTTAAAAAAAAAAAAAAAATACAGGTAACGGAGGGACTTCTGACAAGATGGCGAACTGGGCAGACACACTGCACTGACTCTCTACAACAAAGGCATGAAGGCCAGCTTGCCAGTTGCTCTGAGAGAGAAATATGAGACTTTCTGATCCTGAAAAGATTTAAAAGCCATGGCCCCAGGTGAGATATGGTCCCAGGTAAACTATGGCTTGGGGTGAACTACAACCCGAATGAGCTAAGGGTCCAGGTGAGCTAGAAGTCCAGGTGAGCTACAGCCTAGGTGAGCTATGAACTGGATGAGCAATGGCCCGAGTGAACTACAATGGCCCAGGTGAGCTATGAAAGTCCAGGTGAACTACAGTCCAAGGTGAACTACGGCTTCATTTGAGCTATAGCTCAGGTGAGCTACAATGGCCCTAGGTGAGCTATGGCCCCTAGTGAACTACAGCCTGGATGAGCTAAGGCCCCCAAATGAACCACAACCCTGGGTGAGCTACAATCTGGGAGATGCCTAATTTCCAAGCAAAAGAACAATTATAGAAGCATATTCAAAACTTCACACATTAAGATAGAAACTCAATCCCAGTGAAGGGTTTGGAATAGGAGGTGGGAAAGATATTTGGATGTGTATGCCATTGTTACTTTAAAACTGAATTATGTAATGATTAAATTTAAAAAAAAAAAGAAAAGAGATAAACAATCTACGGTGATTACAGGGATGGGGTGAGCGAAGGGAAAATTATTCATGGGCTAGAGGGCAGAAACATGTTGATATAGCTGACAGGGCAGACAATATACAATAAGAGGAAGGTGAACAGAGGAAAGATGAAAGTAGCAGAAAACACAGGGAAGAACATATGTGAATAGAGGCAAGTGATGTTAACTGTTGATACATGGAGGGGACTGCAAACAAGTAATGAAGCAAAGTATATGATTCGTTCAATGTAAAACTGATGATCTATTAAAAAAAACAACAGAGAGAGCAAAAGGGAAGTGCACAAGAATGCACAAACTTGCAGATAGTACCCATTCGACCTAGCTTTGATGGCTTGATGATGAGAACTCGACTAGAGAACGATAAAAACAAACAAACAATTTTTGATAAAAGAAACAAGTGTAAATTGCTACAATTTGATGAATCTGACCTATACTTATAGATGTAGTAGCTCAAAATACCAACTGAGAGCAAAGGAGTCTTCACATCAAGTATCAATCCTATCCCCGGAACGTACAGGGTTGACAGGGACAGGCCACGTAGACACTGGCTACCTAAAATGAGGGGGCTATAAAGGCATGAATGTGACTGGCTTACAAGTTTTCAAGAAGAGTTTTGTTTCAGAGTATGCGGAGGAAGGTAGAATCCACACAAAATAGTTTTAATCTTGCCTAGATGGATCTGGTAAAAGGAGATGGGGATGAAATTCTTATGATTCAATAGTGAGTGATCGTTATCATGACTAATTGCAACTGTCACAACTGTAAATGTAGAAGTTTTGTAACAAAAAAATAGGGTACTAGTTAATCTTATGGTCCAGGAACAGAGGACCCTAAGACCATCAATGAAGAAGAGCATGAACAGAATGTGGGACCCTACCCAGAGAAGCAGCGACACCAGAGAAGGAGGCAGAGATGAGGACATGGAGAGAGGGAGCAGCTGAGGACTCTAGACTCATGCAAAGAAAAACACTGTGTGCTGGTGGCGAAAAGACAAGCTAGCAGAATGTGCCCTTTGGTTGTTTAAATGATTATATATTCCTGAGTGTTTTGTGTACACTGCCCCGCCACCTCAAAAAAAAAAAAAAAAAACCCACAAAGGGAATAGAAGCAAATACTGTTGAATGATGATGTACGGACTAGACTGTAATCATTGCAATGAAATCGACGCTCTCCCATGTAAAATATCACTCAATTCACAATAAAAACTTAAAAAAACAATTAAAAACAACAACAACTGATGATCTGTTCTGTAAACCTTCATTCAATTCACATCGAAGGTTAAAATAATATAAAATTAATATATATTAATAAAAATTAAAAAATCATATATATATATGATATTCTGCAAGCTGCCAGATGAGCAAGTATGTTAATTTGAGGAACTGATACATAATGGTTGGGGAGGAGGGGGGTCTAACCACACCCAGGAAACTTAACAAAGCGTCTTAACCATGGTTCATAACAGAATAGCCTAGAGAACTCTAAACAAATGTATGATACTTGAGCCCTACTCCAGAGATTCTAAAATATAGTTTACAATGGAACTCATGGTTCAGTATTTCTTAAAAATACCCTAAGCAAGTCCACCTATGGATCACAATGGTCAAATCATGGACATGGTTTGGGATCTGTTCCACTGTGTATGGGATCCCAATGAGTAGGGGACAACCCCAAAGCTGGTTACAACAATGTGATTGTAGACTATAAACAGGATGCCAACTACTATGGTAGGTTTGAAAAGGTGGTGAAATCTGAACAAATAAATCAATTTTGGAAGAAGTACTGCCAGACTGTGCCTTAGAAACGTTAATGGATAACCTTTATCTCTAGTACTTTAGACATGTTATCAGCAAGGACCAGTTCCTGGAGAAGAGCATCATTTTTAGTTAAGCAGACAGTCAGCAAAAAGGAGCAAGACCCTCAAGGAGATGGACTACCACAGTGACTACAACAACGAGCTCCAACCTAACAACATTTGCAATGATGGCACTGGACCAGACAGTGTTGTTCTGTTGGACATTGTGAGTCAGAAGTGATTCAACTGCAAATAGCAAGTTCAAGGTTAGTAGCCCTCATGGCACAGTGATTAAATGGTTAAAGTACTAACCTAAAGATTTGCAGTTCAAAGCCACCAGCCAATCTGAGTGAGAAGGCACCAGTGTGCTTCCACAAAGATTTACTGCCTTCAAAAAATCCTATGGGCCAGAGTTCTCTTCTGTTCTATATGGTTATTATGAATTGGAATAGTTGCACTGTGTTAGCAAGGAAAATAATGTAGGCCATGGGATTACATTAAGCAAAGGTGCAAAAGAGGGAATCTCTCACCATTATGTAATTAAAGAAGAGCAGTCCAGTGCAGGAACATACATATTCTTATGACTGTTTTATTGATACAGAAACAAAAGTAAAGCAAAAGAGCATACTGCTTTCAGTGCAAGGTTCAAAGGACTTGACTTGGCTCAGAAGTCTTGCATTTCTGTCCCTGAAACAAAACCCATGTGGGAACCATGTCTGACTTCACCTGGCTTCACAAGCGGAAAAGATAATTAAAATCAAAATCAGCCGAAGGCCAATTCCTATGAAGCAGAGGTCAGACCCACTTTCATCCCACAACCTTCTTTACCTTATTCTGACACCAATAATTCCACAGCACTCTCCATTTCACATCAGGCTCAACAATCCATCACAGTGGCCACACAGAACTCCTAACAATACTCACAATTAGGGAAGTGAACAGGGCACAATTTAGGATCAAAATCAACTTATGGGCCAACAGTTCTCCGGTTTGTCATAGTGTAGGCACATCTTACTCTTGTCTTTGACTGCTCAACCATATGGCCTCTTGGCCTCTGCTTCAGTCCTTGGGCCTACAGCCCGGAGCTGCTCTCTCTGCTGCCTCTGCCTTCGCCTCTACCGTCGCTGCTTTTCTAGGTACGGATCGCGCGCTCCACTCATGCTCTAACTGATGGTCTAGGATCTTCTTTATGAAAAACGTTGTCTTTTTAATTTTGAATTACTGATGATTACATGGTGAGCATACCTTACTAATATTGTTGTCCCCTCTACATACCTATCTAGTTCTTGGCTGAAAACTGGGCCACAAGGGTGATTCTAACTGTACAAACAATTATGATAATTACAACCTAAAATACAGTCAACTGATTTAGGAAAATAAAACAAAAAGAAAATAAAGTAATTAAAAGGGGAACAATAGTGCAATTATACACTTCATTACATGTTGTTGTTAGGTGCCACCAAGTGGGTTCCCACTCATAGTGACACTATGCACAATACAACGCAACACTGCCCGGTCCTACACCATCCTTACTCAACATCAATTATAAAATGTACCATGAATTTAACAATAGGTTTTTGGAGGAAAATAACTGAAAATAAATGTACCTATCAATTATGAGATATGCTGATTTCAGAATGATAAGATGTAGAAAAGCACACATCTCAGAAATGAAGAAAACATAATAAAGCCTCTAGTACTAAGCAGGCCCTATATGGAAAAGAAGCTGGAAACATAGGACTTGCCTCCTCTCTCCTCAAATGCAAAACTATTAATTGATAGAAAATGACATGTAAAAATAATTCCAGTATCAGGTAGAGGGGAAAATGGTAATTCTATATAGACCCAGTATGCATTTAGTCTTTCTATAATACAATGTGAATTTACTTTCATTTAGTATGCATTTAGTCTTTCCTATAATACAATGTGAATTTACTTTCAAAAAGCAATGTGCCCAGTTAAATGAAGACATGGTCCAAGCTTACTGGCATTTAAAGATGGCCAATAATATGTAAATACAAGAAGACTGTTTTCTTGCCCCATTTTAACTCTTCTACTGATATCTGGAATATAGGTTAAATAGCTAGAGATTTTGAATCCTTAGAAATTCATTAAGGATAGCAGAACAGAGAAAGATTTAAAGAAGAGACTCTAGGAAACCATCCTAAATTCATGGAGACAAAAAAAAAAAAGGAGGCTAAAGAGTGTGTGTAAATAGTAAGCTATTTTTGCTAAACCTTCATTCACTGACTTAGTTTAAAAAATTTCTACATTGAAAGGTATGCCATCAGCATGAAAAATTTTAAGATGCAATATGCATCTATATTCTATGAAGCAAATAACTAAGTTCTTAACATAGAAAAGCAGGAAAGAAATGAGTATTTATCAAGTTCTCTACTCTGAACCCATCATCTATGATATATTCACTTGAAAATCACTTTAGATAATTAACAGTACAAGCACAAGGATTTTACCTTACTTATCCTATTAATTTGAGTCCTGGTGTGGCACCATAGGATAAGTACTCGACCTCAAGGTCAGTTTTAACTACAAGGTCAGCAGTTCAAACTCACCAGCCACTTCTCAGAAACCCTATACAGGGTCACTTATGAGTCAGAATCTACTCGATGGCACTTAGCAACAACGACCCTATTAATTTCTCAGTACTAGTAAGTATCCTGAAAATAGTAGGTAATCAGTCCATACTTTTTTAAATGACTGAATAAATGAATGATAGCATCAAGTAAAATGATTCTAAATTATGGAAAGCACCCACCACCCCAAACTCTCATACAACGAACCCAGGTGGTATAGTTGTTAAAGTGTTTAGCTAGGAACTGAAAAGAAAGATCACCAGTTTGAACCCACTAATTGTTCTACAGGAGACTGATATGGTAGTCTGTTTCCATAAAGATTACAGTCTTGGAGACCCTGCACGTCTGTATTTCCTTGGTTTAAAACTAGGAAAGCTGTGACCCAGGGTTGTGTTTTTTCACCATATTTATACAATCTGTATGTTGAGCAAATAATATAAGAAGTTGAATTATATTAAGAAGAACATAGCATCAGGATTGGAAAAGATTCATTAACAACCTGCAATATGCAGATGATAGACCCCTGATTGCTAAAAGTGAAGAGGACATAAAATACTTACTGATAAAGATCAAAGACCACCGTCTTCAGTCTGTCTTGTACCTCAATGTTAAGAAAACAAAACTTCTCACCACTGGTACAATATATAATATCCGTACCAATGGAGAAAAGATTGAAGTTGTCAAAGACTTCGTTTTGCTCAGGTCAACCATCAACACTTAGAAAAGAAGCAGTCATGAAATCAAATGTATTTTATTAGGCAAGTCTGCTGTAAAAAACCTCTTTAAAGTGTTCAAGAGCAAAAATGTCCATTAGAAGAGTAAGGTGCACCTGATGCAAACTATGGTCATTTTAACAGCCTCATTTGCATGTGAAGGCTGGACAATGAATGAGAAAGACAGTAGAAGAGTTGATGCATTTGAGTTATGGTATTGGAAGAGAATATTGAAAGTACCTTGGACTGCCAAAAGAACAAACCAATCTGTGCTGGAAAAAGTACAGTGAAATTCAAAAGCCATGATGGCCACACTTTGTCTCTAGTACTTCAGACATATAATCAGGAGGGGCCCATTCCTGAAGAAGAACATCACGCTTGGTAAAGGGGAGGGTCAACGAAAAAGAGGAAGACCACCAAAGAGATAGATTGGCACAGTGGCAGCAGCAGTGGGCTCAAGCGTAGTAATGATAGTGAGGTTGGTGCAGGACCAGGCAGTGTTTCGTTGTTGGGAGTAAGGTTTCTATGAGTTGGTACCGACTTAACGGCACCTAACAACAACAGGGTCTGACTGAGTCAAAATTGACTCAAGAACCAAAGTGTTAACTCTCATTCAGACATATATTTTACTTACTATTCTAAAATGAGTGATAAGTACTGGTGTGACACTGTAGGCTAAGCTCTAGACTACTAACCACAAAGTTGATGGTTTAAACCTACCAGCCACCCCATAGAAACCCTATAAAGAGTAGTTATGAGTGAGAACCAACTCAATGGCATTTAACAACATTGTGGGTTATACACAACAAGGAGCTAGATTTCTTACCTTCTGTTGTTGGAAATACTTCTTCTCCTTCAGTTTTTGTCTCTGTCAGTTTTCCAGTTCTCAGTAATACTTCTGCAAAGCTTTCTACTGGGATGTGCTGATAGGTGTCATAGGTTCCTTCAGACTAAACAAAAAAAGAGGCAGTTAAATGAATTCATAGGGTGGTGAGCATACATTAGCATTCTTTCTATGAACACGTATTTTTTTAAACACCATTATCTATTCTCTGATGATATGAATAACAATTTCCAACTGAAATCAAAATTATAAATATACTTTAATCTCATGAAATGTCAAACAGATGACATGAAGCCAATAACATAAGCAAGACCCAAGAAAAACCACTTACTTTCTCAGAAAAACAATTTTTAAAACTAAACTGCCCCAAACAGTATTACAGTTAAGTCTTAGGATTTTAGGCACATTATGCTTACCTCAGTGACAAAAGGACTGGAGAGTACAGATTCATAAAATGGATGACAGCCTTGTTTTTCTAGACCTTTATTGGCTATGTTTCCAATTTGATAAGTACCACCGAATTCTTGTCCCTGAGTAGAACAAAGTGAACAACAATGAATTAAGAAGACTGAAAAAGAGAGAGAAGCTAATTTACTGAGAGCCCTATAACTGTGCTTTCTGTGATCTAAAGAGTGTCAGAGTGACACAGCTACCCAGCAGAGAATGTAATGACTACATTCTGACAATCGTACTTCATCTCCACCCTATAGCACCTTTTGGCTTCCCTGATCATTTTGACATCAATGAATCAGGAACACAGACTCAACTGGTGTGATAGGCCTGGCCAGTTTTCTATATAATAGTAAGAATAATCATTCTAAACATCACTGCATACATGCTGCTCCCCTGCTCAAAAGACCTTCAGTAGTTCTGAGCAATGCTAACACCCAACCACATGAAATCAGAATTTAGTTGTTCTATAATCTGGCCCCAATGTATTTTTAAAAATGTCATCTTCTGCTATTCTCCTTCACAAACTCTCCTCTCCACCCAAACTGATTTCATTTTATATATCATACTGGTCTCCATTGGATTCTCCCACTGTGAATGTTTTGTCCATGATGACTACCTGGTTAGATCCTACTTGCCCTGCCACTCCAGGCTCAGAAACCTTAGCAGACTGAAGCATGACCAATACAATTTGACACCTTTCATTATTATTCCTACTTCCTCTACAACCATCACCAAGTCAGTGCTATTGTAGACTTGAGCTCTGTGTTACTGAAAAATAGCAAATACTAAGAAATCCCTTCAAGGAGCTCTGATAGCTCAGTGGTTATGAATCGGGCTGCGAACCTTAAGGCCAGCAGTTCGAAACTACCAGCCGCTTTGCAGGAGAAAGAAGAGGCTTTCTGCTCCCGTGAAGACTTACAGCCTCGGAAACCCTGTTCAGGGTTGCTATGGGTTGGAACCGACTTGTCAGCACTTAACAACAAGAAATCCCCTCAGCTCTTTGTCTTTCAAGAAACAGCTTACTGCAGGGATTAGCCTTTTCCATATATCATTATTACTTATTATTACTTAAGACACATGGCTGTTGTAAGGGAAAATACTTGTATGCTCCTGTTGTTCAGTGTTCTCCAGTTGGTTCCAACTCATAGCAACCCTGGATAGGGTTTCTGAGGAGCGGCTGGTGGGTTTAAACCACTGACCTTGCAGTTCAAACTGACCTTGTGGTCGAATGCTTATTCTTCAGCAGCACACAAATCAAAAAAGAAAAAATTAATTCCGCTGGGGGCAAAACAGGTAAGACATCTGCTCCATTTACTTTAGAAAAATCTAAGTCTTTTCTCGGATATTTTTTAAACATATACCAAAAAAAACCCAAAAAACAAAAAACTGTCCCGTTGATTCCAATTCACAGCGACTTTAAAGGACAGAGTAAATTGCCCCATAGGTTTTTAAAAAATTGTAACTCTTTATGGAAGCAGAATCCCACATCTTTCAGTTGGTGGAATCAAATTGGCACATAACCACTGAGGCACTCCCTGAGGACTCCTTTTGGAATGAATGTAAATTCTAAGTAAGTCCCTTGCCAGTTTTACAACCCAAGGATATTCCCTCAAGGACCTGGGAGCCTTCTCACTGAAAATGCAACCATTAAAAAGTGAGCACTCCTGTATCCCAATTTCTGTGGGGTGGTATGTGCTTTACTCAAAGATGCAAAACTATCTCCTGTCATATAGATATGTTTATCTTACATTTGGATACAGTAAATTAGCAAGCACAGATAACTATCACTTGATTCTCCAATTACCAGGTCAATTTAGGATTAACTAAGCTCTGGTAGCGTAATGGTTACGAGTTGGGCTGCTAAACTCAAGGTCAGCAGTTCGAAACTACCAGCGGTTGCGCAGAAGGATGAGGCTTTCTGCTCCTGTAAAGATTTATAGCCTTGGAAACCCTGTACAGGGTCGCTCTGGGTAGGAACCGACTCCACAGCACATAACAACAACAACGTGGCTTGTTGGTGAAACTGCTGTGGTGCGGCAGTAATGCACTGGACTATTGGGTCCATTTGAACCGCAAGGTCAGGGTTCAAACTCACCAGCTGCTCCCTGGAAATCACATACAAGTCACTAGGAGTCAGAACCAACTCAACGGCACTTTAAGAACAGCAACTTGTTGAGTCACTAGCACTCCTGGTGCGGCACTAGTTTCAGCACAGGACTGCGAACCAGAAGGTCAGCAGTTCAAACCCACCATCTGCTCCTTGGAAACCCTATACATCGTCACTATGAGTCAGAATTGCTTGACTGCATTTTATAATAACAATGTTGGTCTCTAAAGAGCCCTGATGGCCCTGTGGGTTAAGCTTTGGCCTACTAACTGAATAGTTGACAGTTCAAACCCACTAGCCACTTGACAGACGAAAGATGAGGCTATCTGCTCCTGTAAAGATTTAGACTCAGAAAGCCTAGATAGTGCTGCTCTAAGTCAGAACCAACTTGGTAGCAGTGAGTTGGGGCTTTTATTACATGGGTCACTGTGAGTAAAAATTGACTCAGTGGCAGTGGGTTTGTTTTGCCTCTAAGTTTGATATATGGTCTGTCAAGTCCTCTTACTTAAGGACTGTTGTTAAGTGCCATCAAGTTGGTTCTGACTCATAGCAACCCCATATAGGGTTTCCAAAGAGCAGCTGGTGGGTTTGAACTGCTGACCTTGTGGTTCGCAGTCTAGGACTGATCCCACAGAGCCACACCAGGAGTCCCACTTAAGGACTAGCTACCGTTTACCTTGAGGCCACACATGAAACAGGTTATGGCCACGATGACCTTACTGTTCCCCTCAGCTTTAATAAATTTTAGACAGGCTGCTTCCTGCCTCATTTCCTGCTCAAACCTAATCTGACAGGATCACACACAACATAGTCACAGCAAAAGAAAGCATCCTAAGCCAGTAAGTCACGCACCCACCCCCTAATCAATTTCTCTGACAGCCTCTTATAATTCGCCTCCAGTCCACTGTATCCCCTAAGTATCCTTCTTCCCTTTGTTTTCAATGGAGTTGAGTGTTTAGTTCTAGTCTCTCTCCCCTATTGCCACAGCATTTCAATAAAGTCATCCTTGCCTGTTCAAAAATGCCCAATGCAATTTTCTTTGAAATCCACAGGAATGCTTTCAAGACATGTCATCAGTATTCCTCCTTAGTAAATACCTTAATATCCCTAGAGTAGTTAATTACCTTTACATTTTACTCTCTTCAAATAAACTCTAAAGTTCCTTACTAGAAGAGTCAACTAAAATACATTTACCCATTCCTACAAAGTTTATTGAGCACTTATTTTATGCCAAGCACAGTCTCAGGAAAAATGGAAATCTGGTGTTATAAATGATGATAAATATTACAGCTTATATGTAGCACTGTAAAATAAGGCAATGGACCACAAGATCAGTATGAACCAAAAGGTCGGTGATTCAGTCTCACCAGCCACTCCTTGGAGACCCTACACAGCGTCACTGTGAGTCAGGATCAACTCAACAGCACTGAACAACAACATCAGGAACAATAATATATGAGGGGGCTTCAAAAATTTCATGGAAAAATGGCATTCTCTTAATTCCATTTCTCCGTGAACTTTCTGAAGCCTCCTTATATAGTAGGAGGTGTTTTACATTTAAAAATTTCAAAGTCCAACAGATGAGACAATAAAGTAACCATAATCCAGTATAACACATTGCAATGATAAGAATGACAGAGATTTATCCAAAGATAAACATACATCATCTCATGTCCAAGTTGTTTGGGCCATCACTGTTACTCCTCCCCTTTATGACATAATCCATATGCAGAACAGGAGCAGGGCCACCAAATACATCCTCAAACCAACCACTTCCCACTTCCATCACTGCTACCACTCAAGTCTAAACCATCATCATCTCCCACTCAGGGTAATAGTAACCTGCCCCTTTGCTTTAACTATTGATCCCCTATAGTCAGCTCTCCACAAAGTAGTTAATCTAATTAAAAGTAAAGTCAGATCAAATAAGCGTACTCCTAAATTTCTCCAAAAGCTGTCCATCTTACCCAGAATAAAATCTACTGTCCTTATCATTTTCTATAAGATTTTATAAGGGTTCCAGACCACCTTCCTGATCTCACTGCCTCTCAGTCTCCCCACTGCTCAGGTTGGCCACCTTTATGTTCTGCAAAAATGTTAAGCATGGTTACTACACAGGGGCTTTGCAGTTACTTTACTTGTCTCAATCAGCTTCTGGCTCAAAATGACTTCTCCTCTGAGAAACCTTACTTCCCTATCTAAAACAACCCTGCTTTCTGCCAATACCATTTCTTATTCCTGCTACCTTACTTAAATTGTCTTCATAATATTCATTACCACCTGCCATTACATTACATAAATATGTTGTGTGCATCTTTGTTTCTCCTACTGAAATATAAGTTCCACAGGGGAGTTAAATTAGACTAAATTTCCAGAGGCCAGCATGGTACTTACACATAGACAATGCCTGATAAATATTTAATGAATGAATGAATACAATACTCAATGAAAATTTAGAGGGAACTGATAAAAAAGAGATGTATGTTTCTATTTTCTCTTGGTTTTCTACTGTAAAAACTAAAGGATTTCACTGTGAGGATACAGATAAGGCAACAGAGGAGCAATCAATGGGTTAAAATGTCAAAGAAAGCATAACTCACTCAACTACCTTAACCTCTGTTTCCCATATGGTAGAAAATAATCTATTAAACTGCACTCTTTGCTCACAGCACCCAACCTGGCTCCTAGCACTTTTTATAGACTACTGGTCTATAAAAATACAGCAAAAACTAGCAAATATAAACAAAATGATTTTATTTTGTCTCAGAAAATTTTTAATTTTGACATGTAAGTTAAATCTTACTCAAATCTTATCAAGTGACCTTTGCAAGTACAATCTTCACTTGGTATCTCTGAGGATATTTGTTTCAGGACCCCTACAGATATCAAAATCAAAACCCCTTACATAAAATGACACAGAACTAGGAGGCTTCAAAAAGTTGTGGGAAAATGGAATTAAATGATACGGAAAATTTGCAACAAACTTTTGAAGGCTGCCCAGGATAATGTACTGGCTGCAAGGTCAGTTTGAACTGCAAGGATGGAGGTTCAGACTCAATAGCCACTACTTGGAAACCCTTTACAAGGTCACTGTGAGTCAGAACTGACTTGATGGCACATAACAACAACAACATATATGCCTCACATGGATGTGAAAGCTGAACAATGAATAAAAAAAACACACACACACACAAAGAAGACTCGATGTCTTTGAAGTATGGTATTGGTGAAGAATATGGCTACCAGAAGATTAGATAAATCTATATTGGAAAAAGTATAGCCAAGAATGCTCCCTAGAAGCGAGGATGGTCAGACTGCATCTTATATTCTTTGGGCATGTTATGAGAAGGGACTAATCCCTGAAAGACATCCTAATTGGTATAATGAAAGAGAGGGTCAGTGAAAAAAGAAGGTCCTCAGTAAGAATGGACTGATGTAGTGAGTACAATAATTGGCTGAAACCTAAAAGAGACGGTGAGGATGGTGCCAGAGCACACAATAGTTCTGTTGTCCTGTGCATCACAAACATCTCCACGGCACTTAAAAACAACAGTATTAGCTTATTATCTACGCACATTCTTCATATAATTTAAATTATCAGTAAAATACCTAATACAATGTACATGCAGCACTTAACCAACCCTCTTAGCCTTTGAAGGGTTACTGTGACCATTCTATGATTTTTAGGAGCCCAGTTTCCCCAATATTTTCAATCTGTGGTTGGCTGAGTCTGCAGATGAGGAGCCTGTAGTTAGGAAGAGCTGACTGTACTTCTTACGAGTATATTACCTCACATCAAATAGATTAAGCATTTTCTACCTGATAGGATGCAAAGAGTACTTAAGAGATTATGTCAATAATCTTGAGACAATAAATATGTAACAATCGTGAAAACCAGTGAAGAACGATGCTGATGAATGGATATAAACCACATGTGACTGATTTAAAAAACAAACAAACAACCCAGCAGCACTGCCTACTTGAAGGGGTCGAAGGTAAGTTAAAGACTTCTTCCACCAACGCCCATCACTGACAGCTTGCAGCACTGCCTTGGTGGTGGTTGTGGTGTTGGAAAGAACTTTCATGGTCTTAGCAGTGGTCCAGTGGAACAGGTCAGCTGAACTGCCTGGCGCATTTAGTTCATCCTGTGATTTAAAAAAAAACAGGCAAGTCAGAAATGTAAACTGTCCTGAAAACAGTGAACAGAAAGTATTACAATGACTAAGTTAAAATATGTCTTTAAGCATGAAGATATAGAATTATACATTTAAAAATCCATTTATGTTACTAACCAAAAAAGTGAAATACAGTATTGTTTCTAATATTTCATCAAATAAAATTTTACTTCAATAACTTCCCAACATTATCATCACTTTTTAAAGAACACAGATGCCACCATCTAAAACAAGGCACAAGATTTCTAATTCAATACCTACAAAGGTGGCAGGCAAACAACAAGGGGCTCCCACCTCCATCTACTAAAGCGAGGCTGCTACAACTAATGGAGATTAGGGAACAAGCTTTGGGGAAGAGTACACTCAGGAAAGTTTCTATGTCAATATCTACTCTTCCCTCAATCCTCATGTCTAGTGAAGGGACCCATGGGAGCACTCATATGTGAGCATGGCAGATATAATGCACTACAGCCTGCTACACACGTGAACAAGATAAAACCTGAAAACCCAGTAGTCATCTGTTAGTTTGCTATACTGTGGTGGCTTGTGTGTTACTGAAGATAAATTGGAAGCCTCAAGTTGAAATAATGAAGGATTTTACAGGCCAAATATTGAATGATGCAGAAAGCATCAAGTGAAGATGGAAGGTAAAAACAGACTCAAAGTACAAAAAAAAGCTTCAGTTGATGCTCATCTGTTTCATGAGATAGCATATGGTCAAGATCCAAGGGAACTGAAAGAAGAAATCCAAGCTGTACTGAAGGCATTGGCAAAAAACAAAGTTCCATGAATTGATTGAATGCAAACTGAAATATTCCAACAAACTGATGCAGCACTAGAGTCATTCACTTGTCTATGCAAAGAAATATGCAAGACAACTATCTCATCAATAAATTGGAAAAGATTCTTATTTGTGCCAATTTCAAACAAAGGTGATTCCACAGAATGTGGAACTTATCTAATAATATCATTATTATCACATGCAAATAAAATTTTCTTGAAGATAACTTAAAAACATTTGCAGCAGTACATTGACAGGGAGCTGTCAAAAATTCAAGCCAGATTCAGAAGAGGACATGGAAGAAGGGATATAATTGCTAACATCTGATGAATTTTGGCTGAACCAGAGAATAACATAAGTGCTTTAATGGCTATGCAAGGTCATTCAACTGTGTAGATCATAATAATTTATAAGATAACACTGCAAAGAATGCATATTCCAGAACACATAATTGAGCTCATGAGGAGCCCCATACATAGACCAAATGGTAGTAGGTCAAACAAAACAAGAGGATAAAGAATGGTTTAAGATCAGGAAAGGTGTGTGCTAGGGTTGTATCCTTTAACCATATTTATTTATTAAATCTGTATGCTGAGTAAATAATCCAAGAAGCTGGATTACATGAAGAAAAGGCATCAGAATTGGAGAAAGGCTCATTAACACCAGCAACATGCAGATAACACAACCTTGCTTGCTAGAAGCAAAGTAGACTCAAAATACTTATGATGAGAATCAAAGACACAGGATAGTCTTCAGTATGGATTGTACTTCAATGTAAACAAAACAAATATCCTCACAACTGAACCAAATAAGGAATATTATGATAAATGGAGAAAAGATTGAAGTTATCAAAGACTTTATTTTGGTTGGATCCATAATCAAGATTCTTGGATGCTGCAGTCAAGAAATCAAACATACCGCATTGGGTAAATCTCCAACAGAAGACCTCTTTAAATGGTTAAAGAACAAAGATGTCAGTTTGAGAACTAAATTGCACCTGATTCAGGCTATAGTGTCTCCAACTGCCTCATATCCATGGGAAAGTTGGTTAATGAACAAGAAATTTGCAGAAGAATCAATGCATCTGAATCATGGTGTTGGCAAAGAACATGGACTGACACAATAACACACATATCTGTGTTGGAAAAGTACAGCCAGATGTTCCTTAGAAGCCAGACGGTGAGGCTTTGTCTTTCATAATCTGGGCATGTTGTCAGAAAGGACCAGTCCCTGGAGAAGAGCATCATGTTTGATAGAGTAGAGTCTGAAAAAAAAGAGGAAGACCCCTCACAAGATGAAGTGACATAGTAGCAGCAACAATGGGCATAAACTATAAGACAACAACTGTAAGGATCAGTCAATGTTTCATTCTTTTGTACATAAGATAGCTATCAGTCAAAACCAACTCCACTAACACCAACAAGAAACCAGCTACCAAAAGTGAGAAGCAGAGGTGGTTACTTTAAGACCAGCCCATAATTAAAGCTATTTTCAACAGAGGATGCGCAAGTGTTTCCCATGGACTCAAAGTGGGCCTTTGAGAAAAGAGCAGAATTGGAAATCTAAGATTCTGTCAAAGAGAACCACACAAGAGGGGCCAGGAAAACTCAGGAGATAAACAGCAGAAGTATTACCACTGGAAAATTATGAACAAAAAGGCAATCCTAAATGTCTCATTCAAGGAAACGGAAGAGGGAGGCCCAGAAACAGGACAGGGGCATTAGGAAAACAAAAACAAATCAGTTCATTAGAGGAAAAAAATGTATTAAACATCCACTAAGCCCATAAATAGGGCTGTGAACCATACATAAGGTCAGCAGTTTGAAACTACCAGCTGTTCCGCGGGAGAAAGATGAGGCTTTCTGCTCCCATAAAGACCTATAGCCTCGGAAACCCTGTGCAGGGTCACTATGAGTTGGAACCGACTTCACAGCACATAACCACCACCACCAAGTCCACAGCAGAAGCCCTGGTGGCACAATGATTAAGTGCTCAATCTAACTAAAAGGTCAAAAGTTCAAATTCACCAGCTACTTCTTGGGAGAAAGATGAGGCAGTCTGCTTCCTTAAATATTACAGCTTTTGAAGCCCTATGGGCATTTCTACTCTGTCCCATAGGGTTGGTATGAGTAGGAATCAAGTCTACAGCAGAGGGTTTGGTTTTGTTATTTTACAAAAATTAAGAGTATAATATAAAATGAATTTCAAAGCATTTAGAATCAAGTTAAGAGGCAGCCATTGCAAACAAGAAGTAACAGTAAAACAAATGCCAGACCAGTTAGTTTTGTAGCATAAACTCTAAGTATGATTAAACTGATCATGAATCTAAGGGAGCGCTATCATCCCATTATACTGTCCTTCATTAATGACTCTGCAACACTTAACGATACTCTTATATTACTGTGCTCATCTGTTATGGTTGTTTGTATTGTGTGTACCCACTTCCCACTAGAAGGTCAGCTCCATGGGAAAAAGAAGCTTAACTATTTTGTTCATTGTTCCCAAGAGGTATGAATGATACCTATCAAATAGAAGCATCTTAATAAATAATATTGAAAAACATACTAGTTTTAAAATAACAATATTGAAAAATATAAAATCAGAAGAAAAACTAAAACAGAAAGACATAAAGAACTGAGAGAACTTTGCATCATCTAGGATAAACCTAAAAGTGCAGTGGCTCTATACGATAAGCAATGGACTGCAAACTACAGTGTCTGCAGTTTGAGCTCGTCACTGGCTTCTCGGGAGAAAGATGATGCTTTTTGCTCCCTTGAAGATTTAAAGCCTCAATCCTTATACAGACCGGGTCGCTAAGAGTCAAAACGAACTCCAACAACACTTAACAACAACAGGCTACAACTGTCAGGATCAACCCAAACTGATTTTTCAGAGACTATCTAGAAATCTTTCACTGCTTAACAGCTGTGATCTTTTCTATAATTTCTTTTAAGCCAAATTAACTGTTGATAGTAAAATACATTTGTAATTAATATTAGTTGAAGGCAATACAACAAGGAAGCCTATTCCCATAGCAACAAAAATTACCAAGCTGGAGCAACGTGGAACAGAATCTTTTCATATAAATTTTAGAAATTACATAGTTCACTCATGAAAGCTTGCGAATGTGCACTGAGATCTCCGATAGTTTACTCAGTAGGGACAGTTTATTATTTTCAGGTTTTCCTGTGTAGAGAGGCAAAGTCAGTAATTTGATGGTGTTAGGGAGCTATGTAGGTGTTGCTAACTGCTGTCAAGTTGGTTCTGACCCATAACAACAATCCTATAAAGGGTTTCCAGGGAGCAACTGGTGAGCTTAAGCCACCGACCTTGCGGTTCAAGCCGACTTTGCAGTCCAGTGCACTAACCCACAGTGCCACACCAGAACTCCATGGAGGGAGTTACTGGTGTACATAAAAATAAATTATCCAAGAGTCTCTCTTATATTAACCACATATCTTACACAGGTATTCCTTAAGGGTATTTTTAATATGACAAAAACTATTATAAATTCTATTTTTTCTTAACACTTATGTTAAAGGATGTTTTATTTTACTATGTTTCTAAAACAATTTTACCTTTGCTCCAGATGTAGAATAAATAGTGTTCTTCATTAAAAAAAAAAAAAACAACTTGTGAAAGAAAAAAAAGTCAAAGTATATTAAGTAATCCCATTAAGAAATGTTTATAAAGTAAGCATTGGGTTCTTTAATTTTTTTTAACCAATATGTTATTGTTGTTGTTATTGTCAAATGTCATCAAGTCAGTTCTGACTCATAGCAACCCTGTATAGGATTTCCGAGGAATAGCTAGTGGGTTTGAACTGCTGTCCTTGCACCTCAAACTGACCTTGCAGTCCAACACAGTATCCTGCAGTGCCACACCAGAACTCTAATATAATATCCCAGCAATGTGATGCATGTGTTTGAAAATAATTTTAAAATATTATTAAGATTACTTAATAAATATATTACTTATCTTAATAATGTTATAGTGACCCACACAAAGGTAAAAAGGACTTAAATCTACCCTGAAAAGTTAAAAAGCACTGCTTTCCATTCAAACAAATGGATGACTAATCATGTTTAAAAGGTTTATAAAGTGGAACCTCCTGCCAATCTTGAAGCAATCAGCTACAATTTGAACTCTCCATTTACTAATTTGAGAGATTACATGCTGAGAAACATGCCAGTACATTAACAATTAGCTGTCTTTTAAATATAAATAAAGCTAACTTTATCTGCTTTTGATCAAAGAAAACTATTACTTATTCTAAAAAAATAAAGTTCTTTACACAGTGTTTATCTACTTAGACATATTTATTGTTACTATATCATTTATAGAAAAAAACAATAAGATCAAAATTCACAAGTATTTTTGCTACTGAGAAGATGAATTGATTAGGCTTTTTATGTCTACATTACATCATTCATCAAGACATAATTTAAGTATTGAAAAAAATAAAGAAATCACATAATCACTTAATAATTGCCATGATATCATCACATACAGAGTACTTAGGGGAAATGTAACATTTTACATGGCAGATGCCAAGTATGCTGTTGTTAGATGCCATCCAGTTGGCCCCAACTAATACTGTGGTGTTGTGGGTTAATGCACTGTACTTCAAGGTCAGTTTGAACCACAAGGTCGGTTATTCAAGCTCACCAGATGGTCCTTGAAAATCCTATACAGGTCATTATGAGTGGGAACAAACTTGACAACAACAACAGTCACCCTATGCAAAACTGTTATATTTCAGCTCATTGTTGCAGCTGCCACTATTATCTATCTCATTGAGGGTCTTCCTCTTTTTGAATGACCCCTCTACAATAGCAAGTATGATGCCCTTCCCTCCTAATAACATTTCCACAGTACACAAGACAGTGTCATAGGATCCTCTCTTCCAAGGAGTATTCTGGCTGTACTTTTTCCAAAACGCATTTGTTTGTTCTTCTCTGGCAGTTCAAGGTATTTCCAGCATTCTTCCCAAACACTGTTCTTCAAATGCATAAATTCTTCTCTGGTCTTGCTTATTCATGTTCTAGCTTTCCTGTTCATAAATGAAAACACCACAGCTAGGGCCAGGCACAGTTTAGTCCTGGAAGTGACATACTTTGCTCTTTAATACTTTAAAAAGATCTTTAGAAGCAAATTTGCTTAATGCAGTACATCTTTTGATTTCCTGACTGTTGCTTCCATGAACGCTGAGTGTGAGATTTGCTGAAAATGGTATTTGCAGTGAATAAATCAGTACTCTGGCAAAATTCTATGCAATATCTAGTTTTATTTCTGTCATCAAGGTTACATTTTCCAACTACTGATGTCTCTTCATTGTTTCCAAATTTTGCATTCCAATCACCAGTAATTATGAATGTATTTTGATTGCATGCTTGAGCAATTAGTCACAAAAAGTTGGTGGAAATTTTTTCTAATTTCTTCATCATTGGTTTTAGTGCTGGTCCGTGAATTTGAATAATATTTGTATTATTTGGTCTTCCTTGTAGGTCCATAGGTATTATCTCATCAAAGGCAGTATTAAGATCTTGAAATGCTCTTTTTGAAGATAAATGATGCAATATTACTCCTCTGCAATTTTTTATTCCATGCAGAGTAAACCATATGATTGATTGTCCAAGGCAAAATAGCCAATTCCCATCCATTTCAGCTCATTAATGCCTAGAATGGAATCCTGGTTTGACCCTGTAGACGAAGCACTGGACTTCCAATTTTCCATAATTCATACATTCCACGTTCCTATAATTAATGCAGGTATACAACCACTTCTTCTTTTTTTTGAGTCAAGTCCCATCAGCAGATGAAGGTCTCAAAAGCTTTGCTCCATTTACATCATTAAGGTTGATTTTCCTTTGAGGAGGTAGCTCTTCCTCAGTCATTATTTTGATTGCTTTCAAACCTGAGGAGCTAATCTTCTGACACTGTACCAGAAAATGTTTCACTGTTATTCATAAGATTTTTAGTGGCTAATCCCTTTCTAAAATTGACCAACATACATTCCAGAAGTAATGACAGTTAATGACAATTGGACTAGTAAGGTTGGAAATAAAAAGAAAGGATCAGTAGTTAGAAAATATGGCCTCGGTAATAGAAACAATGCTAGAAATTGCATTCTAGAATTTTGCAAGACCAATGACTTCTTCATTGTAAATACTTTTCAAACAACATACGTGAATACTGTATGCATGGGTCTTCCCAGGTGGAATACACAGAAATTAAATTGATTACATTGGTGGAGAGAGATGGTGGAAAACCTCCATCTCATCGGCCATAATAAGGCCAGGTATTGAATGTGGAACAGACCATTAAATGCTCTTATGCAAGTTCAGACTTACATAAATATGACATTAAACATATCCCTCATGAGTTTAGAGATCATAGCAAGAACAGATTAGATGCATTAGACACTAATGACCAAAGAACAGAAGAGTTGTGGGATGACATCAAGAACATAAAGGAATAAAGCAAAAGGTCATTAAGATGACAAGAAAGGAAAAAAAGATAAAAATGAATGTCAGAAGAAACTAGGAATCTTATTCCCCAGTATAAATATGCTAAAGCAAATGGAAGAAATGAGGAGGTAAAAGAGCTCAACAGAGTATTTCAAAGGGCAGCTCAAGAAAGCAATGTCAAGTATTATAATGAAATGTGCAAACATCAGGAGTTAGAAAACCAAAAAAAAGTAAAACACTCAGCATTTCTTAAGCTGAAAGTACTGAATAAAAAATTCAAGCTTCGACTTGAAATACTGAAACATTCTATGGGCAAAATATTGAAAGATGCAGAAAGCATCAAAATAAGATGGACTACAAAGTCATTGTACCCAAAAGACCTGGTTGATGTTCGACCATTTCAGGAAGTAGCATATGATCAAAAGCAAATGGTGCTGAAGGAAGAAGTCCAAGGTTCACTAAAGACACTGGCAGAGAAAAAGGCTCTAGGAATTCATGGAAATATTTCAACAAACTAAAGCAGCACTGGAGGCACTCACTCACCTATGCCAAGAAATTTGGAAGAAAGCTATCTGGACAAGTGATTGGAAGACACCCATTATTTGTGTGCATTCTAAAGAGAGGTGACCCAAAGGGAGTGTGGAAGCCATTGGACAATGCCATTAGTATCACATGCCAAGTAAAATTTTTGCTAAAGATAATTTTCTGGAACACCTAATTGAGCTCATGAGGAACCTCTATATAGACCAAGAGTCAGTCGTTCAAACATAACAAGGGGATACTGAATGGTTTAAAATTAGGAAAGGTGTGTGCCAACGTTTTTTTTTTTTTT
>NW_006408649.1:343972-352892 GCF_000296735.1 Chrysochloris asiatica | reverse complement strand
AAGTACCATGGACTACTAAAAGAACATACAAATCTGTGCTGGAAGAAGTCCAACTAGAATCCTCCTTAAAATCCAATATCAACAGACTTTGTTTCTCATACTTGGGATATGGTAGTCGCTGGAGAGGGACACCATGCTTGGTAAACTAAAAAGTCAGCAAAAAAGAGAGAAGCCCTCAACAAGATGGATTGGCACAGTGGAGCAGCAATGGGTTCAAGCTTTACAAGTATTGTGAGGTTATCACAGGACTGGAGAGTGTTCAGTTTTGTTGTGTATAAGGTCACTATGAGTTGTAACCAACTAGATGGCACCTAACAACAACAACAACAATCCCTGAGTGGTGGACTGCCTATTCCTTGTTTCTGGTCTAAAAACGACATTTGTGGTATTTGAAACAACAGAGGCATACCTTCCAGCATGCCAGCAACACAGCTACCACGCAAAATAGGCAAATCAATGATCTACCAAGGATATCCACATCCTGATCCCAGGAACCTAGCTCTACAACATCACATGGCAAAAGGGACTTTGTGTTATTAATTGTATAGACCTTGATATAGGTAGAATATCTTGAATAATCTGAGAGGCCCAATCTAATCCCTAAATCCTGTAAACTAAGAACCTTTCCCAATTAGGGTCAGAGACAGAGGACATTAGAAACATGATGAAGAAAGAAGGATGAGCGGTTTGAAGCGTAAGTGTAAATCAACTTTGAATATGGAAGAAGGGGATCAGAAAGCACGGAATGCCAGAAATCTCTAGAAGCTGAGAAAATTCATAGTTGACAGCCAAAAAATAAGGACCTCCGTTCTATACATAAAAGGAACTAAAATTCAACAACCTGAATGCACACAGAAGTTGACCCTAAAGCCTCCAACAAAGTACAAATCCCTTTTGCCATCCTGATTTCAGACTTGCGATATTCTAAGCACAGACCTAACCAATCCCACTAGATTTCTGACCTTAGGGAATTGTAAAATAATAAATTTGTGTTATTCTAAAATAATAAATTTATAGTAATATTATAACAACAATAGAAAAATGATACATAATATTATGATACTTGATTTACAGAAATTAATTGTGAATGCTATTCTTACTTCTAAAGGGAAATGCTTTAAGTGATAATGAGCAATGCTTAAAATTTAACACATTTGTTATTCCTTAAAGAGTCCTGCTATGTTGCTGTACAATAGGAACTCCACCACAAGGTCAGTTTGAATTGTAAACTTTGCATTTCAAATTCACCAGCTACTCCTCGGGAACCTTAAACAAGGTAAATATGAGTCAGAACGGACTTGATGGCACTTAACAACAACAAAAGTTTTTTCAGGAGAGTTTTTAAACTAATTTTTTGAAATACAAAAAAAAAAAAAATGTGTTTTCTATGGGGTTTTTGGAGATTATAAAAAGAGCAAAATAGAAAAACATAAATATGATGTATTAACAATGGAAAAGTGTGTTAATTTGCTTGCAATGTGCAAGAGTAACCAATAAACCAGTTTATCAGATTATTTGTTCAACATTCAGACTGACAAACTAAAGTGAAAACCACAGCACATACCTTTGTTGGTTTTAAACCCTGCAGTATCTATTTGTTCTGTTCAAACCTCTTGGTCTATGTACAGGTTCTTCATAAGCACAATTAAGTTTTCTGACATTCCCAGACTATGTATAATTTCCTGTGCATAGTCATTAAAACACAAGTAAACAAATTTCTGCTATTCTCTACTTTCTGTCTATTGATGTCAGCAATGATATCTCTAGGTCCACGTCCTTTTCTGAATCCAGCTTAAATTTCTGGAAGTTCCCTGTAGATGTGAACTACAATCATTTTTATATTTAACTTCAGAAATTTCACTTGCTTATAATATTAATGATATTGTACAATAATTCCCACTGTTTCATAGTTAGTTGGCCAGGTAGCTGCCTTTCTTGCATAAACCTGTGAGTGCTTCCAATGCATCATCTTCATTTGGCTGAGGCATTTCTGTTGGCATTCTGTCAATTCCAGGAGACTTACTTTTCACCAATGCCTTTAGTGCAGCTTGGATGTTTTCCTTCAATATCATCAGTTCTTGAACATACACTACCTCTTTTTTTTTTTCATACACTACCTCTTGAAATGTATGAATGTCAGCCAATTCTTTTTGGCACTGTGACTCTCTGCATTCCTTTTATCTTCTTTTGATGCCTTTTGCATTGTTCAATTATTTTGCAGTTATTAAGTGGATCATGTTATTTCCAACTCATAACAATCCTGTAGAGGGTTTCTGAGAAGTAGTTGGTGGATTTGAGTCACTGACTTGGTGGTTAGCAGCTGTCCAGTTCTTATCCTACAGCGTCACACTAGGACTCATTTTGCCCATAGAATTTTTCAGTATTGCAACCTAAAGGTTAAAATTTTTCTTCAGTTCTTTCAGCTTGAAAAATGCGGAATGTGTTCTTTTCTTTTGGTTTTCTAACTCCAAGTCTTTGCACAGTTCATTGTAATAATTTACTTTGTCTTCTCTAGTTGTTGTCTTCTGAAATTTTCTGTTCAGCTCTTTTGCTTCTTTTCTAGCATTTGATTTAGCCACTCTACGCTTAAGAGCAAGTTTCAGTCTCTTCTGACATCCACTTTGGTCCTTTTTTCCTTTCCTGTCTTTTTGTAACCTTTTGCTTCTTTTATATATAATGTTCCTGATATCATCCCACATGTCTTTTGTTCTTCCATCATCAGCATTAAATGCATTAAATTTGTTCATGGGATGGTGTGTAAATTCAGGTGGGATATACTCTAGGTCATATTTTACCACTCATGGACTTGTTTTAATTTCCTCATCTTCACCCCGAACTTGGATATGCATATAGTACATGATTACAACATACATAGCCTTAAGCAAAAACTTCCATATATTAAAATGATTTTTTGTCTTCCCAACTTGACAGTGAGTTTTGTGTGTGTGTGAATTATATGGGTTTACATGGGAAAACATCAGTTTTACATTCATCCTATCATATTTCGTTTCATTGCAATGATTACAATCCCATCCATACATCATCAAATAACCAAAGGGTACACCCCACAGGCCTGCCCCCTGGCCGTCAGCAAACAGCCCCTCTCCCTCCGAAGTCCAGTATCCCCAGCCACTCCATCTCTCCATGTCATCATCTCTGTCTCCATGCCTGGCATCACTGCATCTCTGGGTAGGGCCCAGCACTCCACTCTCCTCACTTGATGGCCCCAGGGACCTCAGCTCCTGGATTGCAAAATCAATCACTCCCCTCCTTTTGTTAAAAAACATCAAAACATCTACCTTTACACTTCCCACCCTCATAGTCAGTCCTGATGGCAATTATTCACTATTGTACAAGAGTCTTATTTATGCCCATTTCCTTTCATTAGCCCGGTCCCAAGAGATTGGAAACAATTCAGTGGAGAGTCTACCTTCCCCCACCCCTGTGGAACTAGGCTCCCTCTTGAAAGCTTGCAAGCCAGTCACTTCTTGCCTTTATAGCCCCCTCTCATTTTGGGTAGCCAACGTCTAAGTTGCCCATCCCTGTCAACCCTATGTACCGAGGGGGCAGGAGTGATCCTCGCTGTAAAGATTTGTTCCCTTTTTTGAGCTACTTCATCCATAAGCATAGGTAAAGTTCATCAAATTGTAGCAGGTTACTCTTTTTTTTTCCCCCTCATCTTTCTTCTAGTCAAGTTAAGACCATGCAGCCATCGAAGCCAGGTCAAGTATGGGTGTTCTTGTGCATCTCCCCTCACTTCATACCAGCTGGACACTTCAATCTCTGCTCTAGTCTTCTGTGGCCATGTCACTGCCTATGGGCCCAGTAGTCCCTGGGTCTTGCTATACTGCTGGCCAACCAGGTTGAGACCTGGTTGACAGGAGTCTATCGGACATGGTTGGACTTAGCTTACAAGTTCACTGCTATTTTTCCCCCTCTTCCTCTTCTCGGTGACCAACATGTTCACCAGCCAGACCACATGCCTGCTTGTGTATTCCCCTTGATTCTTAGTCTTGGAAGGGAGTTTTCTCTGAGGGGACCCAACCATTTGCCTTGATGGCTCCCAGGCGAACAGCTTGCTTGTTCTTATAGTAAACAATCAGACTGCCGTTATTAGAACCAGAAATTATTGGTTTTAGTGCCAAAACATGTTCTGATATACTTCTCTGACATGCTTTATATTTCTTTTCTGTTTATTTCTGAAATGTAAGCTCTTCAAAGCAGGAAATAAGTGTGTTTTGCTCACTGCTATATTTCCATCTATTAAAGTACCTGTCATAAATTGATGCTTGGTAAATAAATATTTGTTGAAGAATGAATGAACAAATGAGGAAGCTAAGATGTGGATGTGATGTTGTTGTTGCTGTTGTTTAGTGCCTGAAGCCAGTTCCAACTCACAGCAGCCCTGTAAAGGGTTTCTCAGGCTTTAACTCTTCCCGGAAGCAGAAAGCCTCATCTTTCTCCCATGTGGATGTGATGTTGTTGTTAAGTATCACCGAGTTGGTTCCCCCTCATAGTGACCCTGTAATAGGGTTTCCAAGGAGCGACTGGTGAGCTTGAACCGCCGACCTTGTGGTTCGAACCAACTTTGCAGTCCAGCACATTAACCCACAGCACCATACCAGGATTCCTGTGGATGTGATGGTGAAGGATAAATTCTGTTGTTACACGGAGAGGAATATTTTAATGGGATTCAGTTTTATAAATTCTCAGTTCATTGGTGATAATGTCTTATAATGGATACTTGTACTTCTCTCTATAGCCTTGAAACTGCCATTTTGGATAACAAATACTTGGATACAGAACATTGACTGACTCTGTGTAGTTATCACATTAAACATCACTCTTAACATTCTTCCCTGACTCTAACACGACATTCCTCCCACAACTCTGCCTGCAGCCCACCTGATACTCTACTGTAGTAAACTCTCTTCAAACCTACTTTATAGAATTTACAACAGAGCAAATGTTCTTATTGGTCCATTTCTTCACAATACTGAGGTCCTTGATAGTAGGCTCCCTGTCTTAATCATCATGGTAATCCTACTGCCTAGTACCAGGCTGTTAAACAAAGTAGGCATGCCAGAAATAGGTCCTGTAAACTTATTTTGTAGAGTCTTGGTTTGCCATTGTAGGACACGCACTGAACTGCTAACCACAAAGTCTGGTGTTTAAATCCACCAGCCACTCCTTGGAAACCCTATACAGGATCACTATGAGTCAGAACTGACTTGATGGCACACAATAACTAAACAAACTTATTTTGTGGATACATCCAGAATCCAAAATTATTTAAATAAGAGGTTTTTTTAATAACTGAGCATGGAAAAAAGAAAAAAATATACCAAGTACACTTATTTTTCCCTAAATTTAGGAATCTTAACATGGGTCCAAGGATGTTTGTTGTTGTTATTACGTGCCTTTGAGTCCATTCCGATTCATAGCAACCCTGTATAAGGTTTCCAAGGAGCAGCTGGTGGGTTTGAATTGCCAATCTTGTGGTTTACAGTCTAGTGCTGACCTACAGCACCACACCAGGATTTAGAAAATCCAAGAATGACCTGGCGATTCTTAATGTCTCTGAAATATGCATGTGCTTCAAAAGTTCGTGGGAAAATTCTATTATCTTCTAATTCAATTTTTCCATGAACTTAATGAAGCACCCTTATACAGTGTGCCAACCTTGTTGCATGTGTCTGTTTGTCGCTAGGTAGGTTCAAGTGTGTGCATGAGCACGTGAATGCATTGTTCTGGGGAAAAGAATTCATAGCTTTTAGCATTAATGTATAGGAGTCCGTGACTCTCAACAGGGTGAACAATTAGATTGTATTCTTTACCAATATAACAGCAGATGTCACTGTTTGGGGAGATTTACTCCATGGGATATTTTCCTGCTGCTTCTTTTGTCAGGTATTCCTAAAATGAATCTGTAATATTCTGTAATAAAAATTGCATTCTTATGTGTAATAAGAATTACATTCTTAATATTTCAGGTACAGGATAAGTTTTGCTCTAAGTAAATAACTTTTGATTATTTTAAGGGCATGTTGGAAGTGAGAGGCTGAGCTCAGCTTAGTCACAGTTTATAATACTTGCCTATATATAAATACCACCCACTCAGTTTGAGTAGGCAAAACAGGTTGCTCAGAAATCAACCATTACATTACCAGATAAAAGAGAAAGCAACTCATTAAATAAATTGTTCATCATAAGAACTGATCAATTAAGAACTGTTTCCATGAGCCATGTTTGATATGTAGAACTACGCTTGTTCATGCAAACCTATTTGGTAATGGTGTCTCTTGTTGTGGGGTTTGAAAAATATTAAAATTGCTTAGTAAGTTAACCTTTGAGCTATGTAAAACGCTTGGCATTAATGAGATTTCATGTTACATTTTATGCTGGGAATTGCTGATTAGGTTTTGGGGTTTAATCTATTTTTGCCATTAGACACTCTAAACTAATTAGTTATCTGCAACTATGAATATAAAAAATACTAATATAATCATATGAGGGGGTAAATTTTTTCTAACATCTTCCACTCACACCCTCAATCCATGAAGTTAAAAGAAACTGTTTTCCTCATTAATGACTCCAATTACATTATAATCTTGGTACACTGTCCAAAAATTAAATGTCTCTTCTGTATTACTTACATCTCTGAGTCCATGAATTTCATTTTTCTGAAACAAGCATTTGTTTCATAAATATTAAAAATTTTATCTGACATTAGATCATCCACATGAACAAAAGTGAATTTTGATTAAATTTATTAACTAGAATAACTGCTTTATGGCCTTCAGTTTCTGATGTCTTAAGAGTTGATTTGATTTACTTCTAATGAAGCTGCACTTTATTAGGCATCATATTTCATACCATGTTTGTTAGTCCTATACTTAGGTGGCTATACTCAACCTCATTATGCCCTCTATGGAAGAACAAAAAGAAGGCCAAAAGGAACCAGAGCCAAAGCCTGCTCTCTGTTCATATTTTACTTTCACGTATCTTTAATATTGTCGGGGAGAAGGAGTCCCTCCTAAAAAGCTACTATAGGACACTGGTCTAGACTGAGGTTTCAAGAGATTGGGCAGAGGGAAACTACACAACGCTTAGACGAGACCTGGGGAAGGGAGCAAAAAATAAATATTACACTGAATAGAATGGAAGACTGAACTTCCATCACACATGAGCCTGAAAACTAAAATGGCAAAACATATGTTAAAAAGTCATCATGAATGCAATTTTAACAAAAATTCACTCCAGTTGAAATAGTTTCATCTAAAACTTCAAGATAATGATTTTATATCTCATGCATCATAAATGATATTTAAAATGCATTAAAAAGAGCCAGGAAGGTAACAAACAAGATGGGAGATAGGGTGGAAGTGCAGTGAGGAGCTCCATCTGCATCAACACATAATACTGGACCAAACAGGCTCAGGGGATGGTCCCAGAACTCTGAACCACTTATAAAGGAATATTTAGAAAGTTGGAAGGCTTACAGCAAGTGGAATTTGTAGTAGTAGCAAGAAATCCAGTGCTTTCTAATCCAAGGCGCTCAGCTGATCTCTGAGCAGCCATCTTGGGTGAGACCAAATGGGAGAAGGATCAGAGCCACCACAGATGCCTGACAGAACCGAGGATATAAAGGTGTGGACACTCTTTTCTTTGTATCTGTTTATTGGCTTCTCACTGTTTGCCCACCTCGATTCTGGTGATTACAGGGGGTGCCCAAGCGAGCAGACACTCCACCCCACCCCAGACGGTTCTATTACGCATGCGCACAGATCTCTTAGAACTTCAAAAGGACAGTGTCCACTTAAAACCAAAGGGTAGTGGAAAACGGCCACAGCTGGCCCTGAACTGTTTATCACTAGGAAAAAGGCCTGAATGGGGGTTGTGGAGCAAGACAGACAGACTAAAAAGGAAACAGGCCAATAAATCCTGAGTTATATCATAACAACCAACAGTGGCATCTTGAAATTTCTCAGGAAGAAGCATGAAAAGGTAAGCCCATCTCCTGATAACATCTACCTGGAGGCAATCAGAAAACATAAAAAATACCAAACTACACACCCATCTAAGTATTAAGGCCAGTGAGAACTCCTAAATATTCCCAAAAAACAGAAACAAATGACCATATTAGTACATGTCCAGAAACGAGATAAAGTGACAGAGACAAATGAGCTGAAGGTAGACCTACAGTCCATACTGGAAGGAAGGCAGGCCTTGGAAATGCCTGAGAAGGAATTCAGAAAAATGATTATAAACTGAATAAAAACACTTTACAATGGAGTTGAAAAAAATAAGGATGAAGTCCGGAAAGCGCTACAGGAACATTCAAATAAAATAGATACAACATTAGAAACAATTCAAAACCTACAGAAAGAGTTCCAAACGATTAATAATAGAGTATCAGAAATGGACAATTCACTGAAAGGGCAAAGGAGTAGAATTGAAGAGATAGAAACCAAAACTGGTGAGCTGGAAGATAACTCAATACTGCTAAGACAGAAGAATAAACAGAAAAAAGGATAAAAACATCTGAAAAAGGTCTAAGATTCACATTGGACAACATGCAGAAGAATAACTTAAGAATTATTGGCATTTTGGAACAGGAAGAATCACACAAATCCACAGAAAAGATAGTTGAAGAACTTCTGGAAGAAATTTTCCCTAACATCCTGAAAAGCACAGAGATAAGCATCCAAGAAGCTCAACGACCCCCAGGAAGGATAGACCCCAAAAGAAAATCACCAAGACATATCATAGTCAAGCTCTCCAAAATCAAAGATAAGGACAGAATCCTGAAAGCATCTAGGGAAAAGAGAAGTGTAACATACATAGGCAAGCAAATCAGACTAAGCTTGGATTTCTCAACAGAAACCATGCAGGCAAGAAGGCAATGGGGAGACATATA
>NW_006408649.1:339156-341441 GCF_000296735.1 Chrysochloris asiatica | reverse complement strand
AAAAAAAAAAGAGTCAGATATCATGGGGTGGAGAGGGGCAAGCAAAAATCAAATAGAACTATGTTCTGAAAAGAATCAACTGAATATTACATAAAATCAAGAACACAATCACTAAATTAAACAAACAAAAGTGGGGCAAATTGTGTAATGGATACAAATAGATAATCAATGAACCAAAAAGCAGTATTGAGAAATCCACCCAAAGCACAGCTGAAGAGACTAAAATTAAAGAAAAGAGGGGGAGGACCCAAAGAGAGAGAGAGAGTAGTTAAAAGACATGACAGACCAATTAATAAGTTTCAACATATCTAGGAGTTCCAGAAACACAAAACTGAAGAAATGGTAAAGAAAAAAATATTTGGAAAATGTTATACAGATTTGAATCATTAGATTCAAAATGTATTTCAAGTACTCAGCAGAACAAATATAACCACAGAAGCATCATAGCAAAATGTCAGAATAGTAACATAAAAAGACAAATTTATAAATAACACGGGAGAAAAGACAACTGACATTAATGAATCAGCAATCAGACTGAATGTACACTTCTCAATTGCAACAAGAGAGTCTAGAAATCAATGAAGCAATATCATCAACACAAAAGAAACATAACTGTCAATGTAGAATGATTATTTCTATCACTCAATATTTAAGTGACACTACACAGCAAAACAGAATGCATAAGGTTTCCAAAACTAATGTTTAACAGAGCAGAAAACTACAACTTTCTCCAAATGATCAACTAGTGGGTTCAAACGACTGACCTGCAAGTTTGTCGTCAAGCCCTTTAAACACTGTACCACTACAGACCCTTCGTTATAAGTGAAATCAATCAACGATCACAGATTTTTTATTACTCAAGAATAGGAGTCACAGGGTAACCCAAATTGTCAAGTGCTCAGCTACTAACAGAAAGACTGGCAGTTTAACAAAGTTCAATGTGTCAAATAAAAATAGACTTTCAGAAAATTTCCTTGAAAAGAAGTTCTAATCTTCAACACATGAGGTCATCATGAGTTGAAATCACCCTGACAGCAACTGGCTACTAGTTATTATTCAAGAACGAAGACACATTTGAAAAGCTACTAAGGTTGGTACTTTTTAACAGGAAATGCATACACAAACGAAGTCATGGAATAAGAGAAGTAAATAACAAATCCTATTTCCTTTATCTTAAATGTCGGTGCTTTAAAGTGTATGTATACTTATATTTACAATCTATATAAGGTTGTGCATTTTCATGGAGCCCCAAGTAGACTGTATCCTGAATACAGTTTTCCCACAAACACTGGTCCTGCCCTAATGACACAATTGTAGATTAGTCGTGGCAACAATCTCAGACTTTGGGTTTGGAGTTCTAGGCTTTTAAGGTTCTAGTTTTCTGACAAAGATACTAGACATACTCATGTAAGCAACCCATTCCATCACTCGTCTGGTAGTTTGATATATTGTGGTCGTGTGTGTTTTGCTGTGATGTCAGAAGCTATGTCACTTGCATTTTAAACACCAGCAGGATCCTCCACGTTAGACAGGTTTCAGGAAAGCTTACAGACTCATACAACTAGAAAGGAGAGGAAAGCAGCGAAACAAGAACAACAACAGGAAAGATATGGTGCAGGAAAATGAGCTCCTCGGGTTGGAAGGCACTCAAAATATGACTGGGAAGAACTGCTTCCTCAAAGTAGGTTTGATATTAATGAAGTGGATGGAGTTCAGCCTTCAGTACCTTTATTTGCTGACAGGATACAATTCAAAGTGAGAAGAAATAGCTGCACACATCCATTAATAATAGGAACATGGACTGTACAAAGCACAAATCTAGAAAACTTGGAAGTTGTCAAAAAATGAAATGGAATGGATAAAGATAGACATTTCAGGCACTAGTGACCAAAAATGGACTGGTACTGGCTATTTTGAATCAGACAATCATGTGATTTTCTATGCCTGGAACAACAAAATAAAGAGGAACAGCACTGTATTCATCATCAAAAAAGAACATTTGATAATCTATTTTGAAGTACAATGCTGTTTGTGATATACTTACAAAGAAGAACATTTAATATCAAGATAATTCATATTTACATAAAACCCACTAAAGCCAGTGATAATGAAACTCAAGAATTTTACCAAATTCTTCAGTCTGAAACTAATCAAACATGCAATCAATCAAGATGCATTGACTGTTACTGGCTATTGGAATGAGAAAGTTGAAAACAAAAAGAAAGGGATCCATACTTGAGAAGTATGGCCTTGTTAACAGAAACGATGCAAGAGACTGCATGATA
>NW_006408649.1:336476-337692 GCF_000296735.1 Chrysochloris asiatica | reverse complement strand
ATCAGTAGTTGGAAAATATGGTTTTGGTGATAAAAATGATGTTGGTGATCACATGATAAAATTTTGCAAAATCAATGATTTGTCCATTTCAAATACCTTCTTTAGACAGCACAAGAAACTATACACATGGACCTCACTAGATGGAATACATAGAAATCAAATTAACTACATCTGCAGAAAGAGATGATGGAAAAGCTCTATATCATTAGTGCAAACAAGGCCAGGGGCAGATTGTGGAACAGACCATCAATTGCTCATATGCAAATACACACTGAAACTGAAGAAAATGAAAACAAGCCCATGAGGGCCAAAATATTACCTTGGATATATCCCACCTGAATTTAGAGATCATCTGAAGAACAGATTTGATACAGTAAACACTACAGACCAAAGACCAGAAGAGTTGTGGAAAGACACAGTAGAAAAGCTCAATATCATTAAGCCAAAACAAAGCAGGTCAGACTGTAAAACACACCCACAGTTACTCAAATGCAAATTCAGACTGAAGAGGAAGAAAAGTAAAAGCAACTCCATGAGTCAAAATGTGAAAAAATTACACCTGAATATAGGGACTAACTCAAAAAGGGATTTGATGCATTACAAACTAATGACCAAAGGCAAAAGAGTTGTAAGATGACATCAATAACACCATATAAATTAAGAAAGCAAAAGGTAATTACAGAGACAGGAAATAATGTAAAGACCAAAGTGGATGTGAGAAGAGACTGACACTTGTTCCTAACCATAGAAAGCTAATGTACCAGGGAGAAATGGTGAAGTAAGGCAGCTGAACAGAAAATGTCAAAGGGCCATTTAAGAAAGTAAAGTTAAATATTATAATGAAATGTGCAGAAACCTAGAGTTAGAAAACCAAAAAGGATGAACACGCTCAACATTTCTCAAAAAAAAAAAATCAAAAACAGGGGCAAGAGAACACTGACAGGGGACTGCCAGGAATTCAAACTGTATTCAGAAAAGGGTATGCAACAAAGGATATCAATGTACATGTCAGATGGATCTTGACTGAAAGCTGAGAATACCTTAAAGATGTTTACTTGTGTCATAATAGCTATGCAAAGGCATTAGACTTCAGAGCAGACTGGACTTCTTCCATCAATGCTATCAGTTCTTGATTATGTGTTATCTCTTGAAGTTGTTGAATTTTGACCAATTCTTTTTTAAATAGTGCCTCTCTATATCCTTTCCACCATCTATT
>NW_006408649.1:313458-333661 GCF_000296735.1 Chrysochloris asiatica | reverse complement strand
GGAGCTTTTCTGCTGTCTCTTTCCACAGATGTAATAACATTTGATTTCTGTTTATTCTATCTGGTAAGGTCAATGTGTACAGTCGCCTTTTATGATGTTTAAAAAAGGTATTTACAATGAAAAAGTCATTGATCTGTCAAAATTCTATCATGCGATGTCCAGCATCATTTTTATCACCAAAGCCATATTTTCCAACTACAGATCCTTCTTTGTTACTTCCAACTTTTGCATTCTAATTGCCAATAACCATCAATACACTATGATTGCATGTTTGATCAATTTCAGACTGAAGAAACTGACAGAATTCTCCAATTTTATCATCACTTGCTTTAGTGGTTAGTGTATAAATCTGAATAATAGTGGTATTAACTGGTCTTGCTTGTAAGCATATGGATATTATCCTATCACAGACATCATTGTACTTCAAGAGAGATCTTGATATGTTCTTTTTGATGATGAATGTTATGCCATTCCTCTTTCATTTCCGGCATAGTGAACCATGTGATTGACAGATTCAAAATGACCAATACGAGTCCATTTTAGCTCACTCATGCCTAGGATATTTATTTTATGCATTCCATTTCATCTTTGACAATTTCAAATCTTCCTCGATTCATACTTCGTACATTCAATGTTCTAATTATTAATGGATGTTTTTAACTGTTTCTCTTCACTTTGAGTTGGGCCCCATCAGCAAATGAAGGTCCTGAAGGCTTTACTCCATTTGTGTTATCACAGTCAACTCTTTTTACTTTGAAGAGACAGTTCTTCTCCAGTTGTATTTTGAGTGCCTTACAACCTGAGGGGCTCACCTTCCAGCATTATATCTGACAGTATTCTGGTGCTCTTCATCATGTTTCAATATTCAATATACTGGTGCTGACAGTGTTCCACTGCTATTCATAAGGTTTCCAATGACTGAAATAGTCAGAAGCAGTCTGTCTCTCTTTGTTCCTAGTCTGTCTTCTTTTGGAAACCCAGTTGAAACATGCCCACTGTGGGTGACCTTGCTGGTCTTTAAAATACCTGCGGTAAGTCTTCCAGAATCACAGCAACACTCAAGTCACCACCAGAGTACGACAAACGGACGGACGAGTGGTGATCCTTCTTCCTAGTCTGTATTTAATACACCAGAGGCATACCCTCCAGCATTACAACCATACACAGTTACCACAGGATAACAACTGACAGATCATTGGTGGTTCCAACTCATACAGATCTTAAATACAGAGTCCAAATGCCCCATGCTTTTGAATCTTTATAGAAAACGACGACCACATCTTTTGCCCATGCAGAATCAGGTGGCTTCCAAATGTCAACCTTTTGGTTCATACCCGTGTACTTTATCCATGCACCATCAGGGCTCCTCCACCTTAACATTAAACCAGAAACTAAACCACCAAATGCACTAATACCATTGGGTCAGTTGTGACTCATAGCAACTCAATACAGGGTTTCTGAGACTGCAAATCTTTATAGGAGCAGACAGTCTCATCCTCATCTTATCCCCATGGAGCAGCTGGTAGACTTGAATCACCAACCTTATGCTTACCAGTCCAATGCTTATTTATTCTATGGCACTAACAAGGCTCCTGCTCTAAAATCAATTATAGGTTAAATTGCAGGTTTTAGAACTTGGGTCATATAAAATGTTCATAGCTGAGAAAATGATTTTTGAAGCATGAAATCATTATGGAGTTGGTAGCCCTGGCAGAGCTGTAGGCACATGCTCTCGTGCTAGGCTGCTAAATACAAGGATGGTGGTTTAAAAACATCAGACATTTTTCAGGAGAAAGATGAGGTTGTCTGCTCCTATAGAGATCTACAGTCTTGGGAAGGCTACATAGGGTTTCTATGAATTGGAATCAATTTGATATCAGCAGGTTCTATTGGTTGTTATTGCTGTTGTTAAGTGCCATCAAGTCAGTTCGAACTCATAGCAACCCTGCATAGTGTTTCTGAGGAGTGGCTGGTGAGCTTGAGCTACCATATGCAAAAGCTGAATTTAGACCTTTACCTCTAACCATACACAAATTTTAATTCAATATGTTTATAGATTTAAATGTAAGAGCCAAAATTATAAAATTTTTAGAAAAAAGAATAGTGATAAATCTTCAGGATCTTGGGTTAGGCACAGATTTTATAGGTGTAGCATCCAAAGCATAAACAATAAAAGAAATACTGATAAGCTGGTCTTAAGCAAAAATTACAACTTTGGCACTTCAAACGCCACCATTAAGAAAGTGAAAAGTCAGTCAGAGACTGAGAGAAAAATGTTTAAAATCATGCATCTGATACAAGACTTTTCTCCAAAATATAGAAACAGACCTTAAACTCAACAGTGTGAAGAAAACTACTCTAGTTAAAAACAAATAATAAAAAAGTGGGGGGCAGGACAAAATATTTTTGTAAGTTCTGACCCTGCATAGGGTTTCCCAAGCTACAAACTTTTGTGGAAGCAGAAAGTTTAATATATATATATACACATATTTTTTGCTGTAGAGACAGTAGCTGGTAGATTTAAACTGATGATTGTGTGGTTTACAGTCCAGTGCTCATCCTATGGAACCACCATGTTCCCACATTAGTTATTTTGGAAATGAACACCAAAATCATAATGTTATACCACTCACACTCTTGAGAATGTCTATGACAAAAAAAAGAAGTAACAAGTGTTAGTGACGATACGGGGCACCTGCACTTTGCTATAATCTTGGTGGCAATGTAAAATGGTACAAACACTCTGAAAAACAGTTTGTCATTTCAAACGTCAAACAAATTTACCAGAGAATGCAGCAATTTCAATCCTACGTAAATATATAAAAAAATATTAAAAATATATTTATACAAAGACTGACACAGAATGTTTATAGCAATATTATTCAAAATAGTTTAAAAGTGGAAACAACCCAAATGGATAAATAAAAGGTCGGCCACTGCACAGAAATGTAACTACCATTTTGCTCACTTTCATTTAAATATTACTACAAGACCCATTTATGAATTTAAAATAGCTCTATAAGGCCAAGTCTAAATTACAAACGTGAATTTGTCCAGTTTTATATATCTGCAGCAACTTAAAATGCTCATAACAGTTTTCTTAGAGTAAAAATGGTTTTTAAATGGAAACTTTGCATACACTTCATTTCTAACTCTAATTAGATTTATCTGGGGAAAATACCATTGGTTGAGGATATAACTAATACCAACTAAACAAAACTAAACAAAATGTTCATGTATTCTAAGAGCTGGAATAGTGGTACATCTAAAAAGCACAATAATCACAATTAACAAGAAACTGGAAAATGGTAATTTTGGTAGCTATTCACAAATTATGCATTTTGTTCTATTTATAAAAAATAAAAATCTTGTTCACAAGGATAATAGCAATATCTTCAAACTTTCAGTTCTACTTTTATTAATGTGCGTAGCACTGAATACCAATTACATCTTTACTCTGCTAGGATATATAAATAAAAATCATTATTTTTACAACTAAAGTAATGAAATTCTGAGTATTAAGCAGATTACACATAAAGTCAGCTCTCACTTATGAGTTATAATTTAATGTGGTTATTATATCTACTGTTAATGTGCAACACATGGCATCTTATAGCTAAGCACTATATTTTAATCCAATAATCGTAGCTGTTATCTCCTGAAATGTGCTTCATGAATCAAAGCTTTAATGTGTTCATTGAGGGTTTGAATTAGCACTTCATGAGATCTAGATCTATTACAACTTGTGGCAAGAGGACAAAGGAAACGGAAAAGTTTTAAAGAGCCACACACACACAAAAGCAAAAGACAAACATTTTGAAAGAATTCCTTTCCTTGCTAAGTGGACCATGTAGAGGACTGCTGGTGATCTCCTTCATTTAGTAAAGAGGTTTCAATGGGACAATGTGTGCTCACTTGTGGTAGCATAACATGCCCTACTCCAAAGAAGCTACCACAGGACCAGACTGACACTTTTAATTAGTTGCAAAGAAGAAAAAAGGAAACTCAAATGGCACTAATGGCTTCTTATGGATTTTATAAAGAAGGAAGGGGGTTTAGAATAAATTGCATACCTGAGTGCAACAGAAGAGCTTTGCAGTTCTATATTGAACAGAAACATGATTCATCTCTTACACTGACTAAAACATAACAGGATCTCAAATAATCATTACAGCCCAGACATAGGAGGCAAATAGAAAATTCCTTATTTTTAAGGCTAAAATATCCTTCTTAATTCCTTTTACCACAGATTAATCTTTAGGTAGAGTCCTGGTGTGGTAATATAGGATAAGAACTGGACTGCTAACAACAAGGTTGGTGGTTCAAACCCATCAATCGTTCCTCAGAAACACTGAATGGGATCACTGTGAGTCAGAACTGACTCACTGGACTTAACAACAACAACAACAACAATTTTCATGCAGTGGGGATTGCCAACTGAGGTTTATCAAGTATTTACTAGGAACTTATTATGTGGCAAGCACTGTATGGAGAGACTACAAAGATAAAATGTCCCAGTTATCCTATCGTATCATACAAGTGCTGAAACACAATCATGTATGAATGATTGGGAAACACAGAGGTAGGAGCAATTTAGAGGGCTCAAAATAATGTTTACTAAGAAAATGATACTTCAGATGGGATCAGGGTAAGTAAAATTACCAGAAGAAAAGACACAAGGAGCAATACAGGCACAGAAAAGTCTAATGATACACCAAATGACTGAAACAGCCTCCTCAGAGACTGCTGGTATTGAATGTGACTAGAACACAGCACATGCTTGAAAGGTATGAGAAGAGATGAGGCTAGAGAAACATGCTGATTTCAAAATGTGACTGGACAAGTAGGGCGCGATCAGGAGTTCAAAAGATGCAATGCTTTGGATGATCTCATGAAAAATGTGTCTTAAGTTGGACCATGCTAGGTGGTAAAACTGGACCTTGCTAATCCACAGAACAGAGTCCTGGTGTGGCGCTGTGGGTTAATGCACGGGACTGCAAAGTCGTTTGAATCTCAAGGTGAGTGGTTCAAGCTCACCAGCTGCTCCTTGGAAACCCTATACAGGGTTGCTATGGGTTGGAATCGACTTGACGGCATTCAACAACTACAACAACAACCCACAGAACATCTAGTCAATACTGGCTAATATAAGAATTGTTCTGAATATCATGCAGAAAATATCCTAAAAGTGCTTTGAGTTACAATGAGAGAAAACCAAACAGTAGCTAATTGTTGGAACTACAACAAGTCAAATGCATCTACACCACTCTTGTTAAGTGCCACAAAATCAGTTTTACACATAGTGACTCTGTATAGGGTTTCCAAGAGCAGCTGGTGGGTTTGAACCACTGACCTTGAAGTTAACAGTTTAGTGTTTATCCAATACCACTCTAGGCTACAGGAATTTGCTCTGCATTCTGCAATTGTTAAGGTTTTTTGATCACTTGGCTGGGTCTGAATTCTCAGTTAGCAATTGTTGTTGTTATCGTTAAGTGCCATCGAGTCGGTTCCGACCCATAACGACCCTGTACAGGGTTTCCAAGGCTGTCAATCTTTACGGGAGCAGAAAGCCTCGTCTTTCTCCCGTGGAGCGGCTGGTAGTTTCGAACAGCTGACTTTAAGGTTCGCAGCCCGTTTCATAACCACTAAGCTACCAGAGCTCCTTCAGTTAGCAATTAAGAAGCAGTAATCACCTCCATGATGAAATCTAATATAATGTATGATCTTACATAATCACCCCATTTGTTGTAAATTCTCATTGCTATTAATAAAGAAACTCTAGTAGTGTAGTGGGTTACAAGATGGGCTGCTAACTGCAGGTCAGCAGTTCAAATCTACCATCTGCTCCATGGGAGAAACATGAGGCTTTCTGTTCCAATAAAGATTATCAGCATCGGAAACCCTATACAGGAAGACTATGAGTCGGAAATGACTCCATGATACATAACCACCACCAGCATAGTATTAATTAGGTCAGATGCAATTTATAAGTTGAATCTCAAGTTTTGCGATATTCAAGAGATTAAATAGGCAAGCAGGGCTCTGAGGGACAGACTGTCACCAGGAAAGAAAAAGTAAAAGTGAAGTTGTCATCTGAACCTGGGAACATAAACTATGAAGCTCCTGTTGTTGTTATGTGTCACTGAGTTGGTTCCAATTCATAGCAGCTCTGCATAGGATTCCCAAAGGGTGGCTGGTGGTTTGAGCCATGAAGAAATGTAGGACCTACAGGTGATGAAAAGAGGCAGGGACCTTTCCTTAGAGCTGGCAGTCTGCATCCTGCATTCTAGCCTCCTAAACTGTGAGAGGATACATTGGTTACAGTCATCTACTTGTGCTATTTCTATTACAGCAGCACTAGAAAACAAAGCTAAATTCCATCTATGAAAGGCGTAAAATCAAAAGATTTTATTACCTTTAATATTAAGGATAGAACACAAACCTCTACAAGGTATCGATTCTTTCTAACTAGCCTCATGTGGCTGTTTAACTTTGATTTATGGAAATTTTTATTGTGAATTGAGTGAGGTTTACAGAGAAGACCTTCAGCTTTAGCTCCACCAAATCATACACTTTGTTTCGGCTCAATGATTACAAATCACTCCATGTAATAACAGTTATCCCACTTCCACACTGGGATTCTCATTTCCCTTCCACCCTTTCTGTCCCTTTGTGACTTTGTCCTTAGGTAAATATGTTGCTCATCTTGAATAGGTGATCACTCCATAGTGAGTATACTTTACTAGTATTGTTGCCCCCACTATATACATATCTACTGGTTGGCTGAAACTTGGGCCATGAGGGTGAGTTCCATTCCAGACCTAAAGGGTGGTTGTTGGCATAGTTTCAGGTTCTTCCAGTTTCCTTCTAAATAGTAAACATGGCCTTTTTTTTTTTTTTTTTTAGCAATTTTCAGTTTTGATCCACATTTTCTCCCATTCTATATGGATCCATCTAATATGATCTCTTTCAGAGCAGCTGATAGTGGTAGCTGGGCAACATCTAGTTTACCAGTTCTCAGAGTCATGGTGACTGATGTTCACATTTTCCATTTGTACACTGGACTAGCTGACTCCAAACATCTTCAAATTTTCATTACTCTTCTTTCTTCCACAAATGGAGAGTCTAATAGTTTACCTTAGATGGATATTCATGTGCTTTACAAATCCTAGTCAATACTCACTAAAGTAGAATGTAAAAATATTCTTTATGGACTGTGCTATGTGGTGATTTCAACTTTAAATTCATTAAAAATAAATGAAATTGAAAACTCAACTATTTAGTTATGTAAGTTATATTTCAAGTGCTCAATACCAACATGAAACTATTGGCTGCTGTACTGTACATATCATACCGTGGTGGTTGTGTGTTGCTGTGAAATTGCCACCCATATTTTAAATACCATCAGGGTCACCAATAGTGGACAGGTCTCAGAAGAGCTTCCAGACTAAGACAAACACAGAAGAAGGAGAAGCAGACTACATCTGAAAGTTCAGCCCTGAAAATCTTATGAATAGCTGCAGAACAATGCCAGATATAGTACAAGATGGTAAAAACATTATGAATAGTAGTAGAATGTTTTCAAATATAGTGCCAGAAGATCAGAACCTTACTTAAGATGAACTCCCAGAAATTCAAGCAGGAATCAGAAAAGGACATGGAGCTAGTGATATCATTAGTAAAGTGAGATGGATCTTGGCTCAAAGTAGAGAATACCAAAATGATGCTTATTTGTGCTTTATTGACTAGGCAAAGACTTTGACTATGTGGATTATGACAAACTATGGATAACATTTCAAAGAATGGGTGTTGTACAACATTTAAGTAAGTTCATGAAGACCACATAGACCAAGAAGCAATTATTAGAACATAACAAGGGTATATTGAATGGTTTAAAATCAGTAAAGGTGTGCATGAGAGATGTATCCTTTCACCAAAATTAAGATCTTTATGGTGAGCTAACAACCCCAGATGCTGGAACATATGAAGAAGGTGGCATCAGGATTGGAGGAAGACTCATTAACAACTTGTGATACACAGATGTTACTACTTTGCTTGCTGAAAGCAAAGAGAAATTAAAATATCTACTGAGGAAGATCAAAAATCCAGCCTTCAGTTTGGGTTGCACCTACATTAATTTAAAGAAAACAAAAATACTAAAAACTGGACCACAAAATAATATCATGATAAAGGCAGAAAAGATTGATGCTGTCAAATACATAATTTTGCTTGGATCCACTATCAACACTCATGGAAGCTTGGTGTTGTTGTTTTTAGGTGCGATCAAGTCAGTACTGACTCATATGCACAACAGAACGAAATACTGCCCAGTTGTGGGCCAACCTCACAATTGTTGCTATGCCTAAGCCCATTGCTGCCCGCTACTGTGCCAATCCATCCCGTTGGGGGGCGGTCTTCCTCTTTTTCTCCAACTCTCCGCTTTACCAAACATGGTATCCTTCTCCAGTGACTGGTCCCTCCTGATAATATGCCTGAATTATGAGACTTGAAGATTGGCCATCCTGGATTCTTCCAAGGAACACTCTGGTTGCACTTCTTCCAACACAGATTTGTTTGTTCTATTGGAACGCCATGGTACTTTTAATATTGTCCTCCAATTCCATAACTCAAATGCACCAATTCTTCTATAATCTTTCTTATTCATTGCCCAACTTTCACATTTCACATTTTACTGAAAATACCATGGTTTTCAATCTTAATCTTCAAATTGACATCCTTACTCTTCAACACATAAAAGAGGTCTTGTACAGCAGATTGCTTAATGCAACACATCGCTTGACTGCTGCTTACATGAGTGCTGATAGTTGATCCAAGCAAAATGACATCTTTGACAACTTAATCTTCTCTTTATTTATGTGAATATTGTTTATTGGTCCAGTGGTGAGGATTTCTGTGTGTTTTTTTTACATACAGGTACAACCCATACCAAAGGTTGTGGTCTTTGATCTTCATCAATAAGTATGTTAAGTCCTTCTTCACTTTCAGCAAGCAAGACTGTATCATCAGTATATCACAGGTTGTTCATAAGTCTTCCTCCAATTCTGATAATTTTCTTCATATAATCCATCTTTACAGATTATTTGCTCAGCATAAAAACTGAATAAGTATGGTGAAAGAATGCAACCTTGATGCACACCTTTCCTAATTTTAAACCATGTGGTGTTGCCTTGTTCTGTTCGAACAACTGTCTCTTGGTCTATGTACAGGTTCCTCATGAGCACAATTCAATGTTCTAGAATATGGATACTTCGCAATGTTATCCATAGGTTGTCACAGTAAACTCAAAATGAAGAGAAACAGCTGTAAACATCCATTAATAATCAGAACATGGAATGTACGAGGAATGAATCTAGGAAAATTGGAAATTGTCAAAAATTAAATGGAACACATAAACATCGATATCTTAGGCATTAGTGACTTGAAATGGCCTGGTACTGGCCATTTTGAATCTGACAGTCACATGGTTTACTAAGCTGAGAATGACAAATTGAATAGGAATGTCATTCCTCTTCAATTCATTCATCATCAAAGAGAAGATTTCAATATCTGTCATGAAGTATAACACTGTCTGTAATAGGATAATATCCATACGTCCACAAGGAAGAACAGTTAATACCACTATTATTCAGATTAACACACCAACCACTAAAGCATGAAACTATGATGAAAATGAAGAATTCTACCAATTTCTTCAGTCTGAAATTGATAAAACATGCAATCAAGATGTCTTGATAATTACTGACGATTGGAATGCAAAGGTTGGAAACAAAGAAGAAGGATCAGTGGTTGAAAAATATGGTGTTGCCGACAAAAACAATGCTGGCCATCATATGATAGAATTTTGCAAGACCAGTGACTTGATGATTGCAAATACACCTCATGGAAGCAGCAATCAAGAAATCAAACAATGCACTGCATTTGGCAAATCTGGTGTACAAGATCTCTTCAAAGTGCTAAAGAGCAAAGATATCACTTTAAGGACTAAGGTGTGCCTGACCCAAACCATGGTATTTTCAACTGTCCCATATACATATGAAAGTAGGACAATGAATACAGAAGCCTGTAGAAGAATCAATGTATTTGAATTAGGGTTTTGGATAGAGAATATTAAAAATACCATGGAGAGCCAGAAGAAAAACAAATCTGTAATGAAAGAAGTACAGCCAGAATGACTCCTTAGAAGCCAGTTTGGTGAGACTTCCTCTCATACTTCAGACAAGTTATCAGGAGAGACCAGTCTCTAGAGAAGGTCTCATGCTTGGTAATGTGGAAGGTTTGCAGAAAAGAGGAAGACCCCCAACGAGATGAATTGACATAGTGGCAGATACAATAGGTTCAAGCGTAATAACTGTGAGGATACACAGGATCATGCAGTGTTTCATTCTATTGTGCACAAGGTCTCTATGAATCCAAACCAACTCATCAGCACCTAACAATAACATAATGTACAGCACAGTTACAGAACATTTCCGTTACTTCAGAAAGTTCTATAGTCTTTATTAGAGTAGAAACTGGAGAAAGAAATCTTAACAACTAAATGTATAAATTTCTTTGGGATCCTCAGATCATTTACTTCTCAACAGGGGAACACATTGTAGTCAATATGTTTGTCAAACTGAATTTTGATACAAAAGAGTTAAAGAAATGGAACAGTTCCAACTCTGAGCAAAAACAAAAGATATTGGCCCTAACTCCATTAATAAATTTCACACCTGAACCTTTATATCAGAATTCTAAAAGTAACCATCTAATACATAACAATTAATGAATCTGTCAAGATGGATACATTGAATTTAAAATAAGAAAAAAAAAATTACAATAGATGTTTTCTGAAATGTTGTTGTTACATTCCATTGAGTACGTTCCAACCCATAGCAACCCTGGTACAGGGTTTCCGAGGCTGTAAATCTTTACGGGAGCAGAAAGCCTCATCTCTCTCCCGCAGAATGGCTGGTAGTTTCAAACTGCTGACCTTAAGGTTTGCAGCCCAATTTGTAACCACTATGCTACATACATAACTATTAATGCATAACTATTAATGAGTCTGCCAAGATGGATACACTGAATTTAAAACAAGAAAAAAATTACCACAACAGATGTTTTCTAAAATAGTTACTAAAAAAATGAATGACAATTTACACTTTGAAAGCAAAGCTCACCATTTAAAGGAACTCTATGGAAAACAAATCTATTAAAAGGATTATCTATAACCTCTAATTTATTCAGCTAGAACGTCAGAAACTGGACTACTTTTCTTATGAAATGCCAACTCCATATTGCTAAAATAGTCATAAAGAGTTAAACGCCATGGGGCAAACTTTGACAAATACAGAGATACATCAGTGTGGGTATATATTTCCTTGTCTAATGACATCCTAAGGTAGTGTCTTGTTGCTGTTGTTGTTCATTGTGGTCCAGTCAGTTCCTACACATACTGACCCTGCATAGGGTTTCCTAGTTCCAGCAGATGGATTTGAATCACCACCTGGAGGTTCAAATAAACCATGTGGTTGAGTGCTTATCCTACAGTGCCACACTAGGTTTAGACAAATTTTATTAATAGAATCTCAAAAAGGAAAGGGAAAAAGACAAAAATCAAATCGAAATTAGGAAAGATAATTGAACAGGTAAAAAGAGGATTTCTCATTCTGCCTCTATATCATCAGCAATCAGGAAAATACAAATCAAAATCACAGTTAGAAATCACCAAATAGTTGGACTTCTAGTATGGTACTGTAGGATAAGGATGGGACTGTGACCCACAGGGTCAGTGGTTCAAATCTACCAGCTGCTCTTTGGGAACCCTATATAGGATCACGATAAATCGCAACCAATTTGACAGCACGTAACAAGAACAAATGTCCAAAGTGGTTGTATTGATTGATAATTTTTTCTGTTATATATAAGGTTGTTTTGAGTTGGAACTAACTCAACCGCACAGAACAACAATGAAGGTAAAATTTAGAATAAGGTATCTTGTGGTTGCTTTTAAGTGCCATGGAATCGGTTCCGACCCATAGCGACCCTGAACAGGGTTTCCGAAGCTGTAAATCTTTACGGGAGCCTCTTCTTTCTCCTGCAGAGCAGCTAGTAGTTTTGAACTGCTGACCTTGCGGTTCGCAGCCCAATTCGTAACCACTACGCTACCAGAGCTCCTTAGTTTAGAAAATTAAAAATACCAAGTTTCTGAGTATTGTAAAGCATTGGTGTAACTGTCAATCCCACACACTGCTACTGAAAGTGTGTTTCTGTACACTGACTTAGGAAAATCATTTGGCTAAAGGTGATCATATACAGAGCCGAAATGTGTAACTTCAGTTCTAGGCATACGCCTAAGATAAATGTGTGCATATGGGCACTAGAGACATGTGATGACAGCAGCTTATTTTTAGTAGTCGAAATTGAAAATAACCCAATGTCAGTCAATAGTTGTTGTTAGGTACCATCGAATTAGCACCAACTCATAGCGACCTTATGCACAGCAGAACAAAACAATGTCCAATCTTGGGCCAACCTCACTACTGTTGCCACACTTGAGTCCATCGATGCTGCCACCTGGCCAATCCATCTCGTTGGGGTCTTTCTCTTTTTCTCTGACCCTCCATCTTACCAAACATGATATCTTTCTCTAGCGACTGTTCCCTCCTGACAATATGTCCAAAGTATGAGAGACAAAGTTTGGCCATCTTGGCCTCTAAGGAGTACTCTGGCTGCACTTCTTCCAAAATGGATCTATTGGTTCTTTTGGCAGTCCATGGCACTTTTAGTATTCTCCTCCAACACCATAACTCAAATTTTTCTATGGTCTCCCTTATTCACTGTCCAGCTTTCGCATACATATGAGGTTACTGACAATACCATGGCTTGAGTCAGGCACTCCTTAGTCCTCAAGCTGACATCTTTGCTCTTTAACACTTTAAAAAGGTCTTGTGCAGCAGATTTGCCTAATGCAATACATAGTCTGATCTCTTGGCTGCTTCCATGAGTGTTGATAGTTGATCCAAGAAGAAGTAAGTCCTTGACAACTTCCATCTTTTCTCTGTTGATAAGAATGTTGTTTATTGGTACAGTAGTGAAGATTTTTGTTTTCTTAACATTGAGATGTAATTCATACCAAAGGCTGTGCTCTTTGATCTTCATCAGTAAATGTTTTAAGTCCTCTTCACTTTCAGAAGCAAGGTTGTATCATCTGCATATTGCAGGTTGTTAATGAGTCTTCCTCCAATCCTGATGCCACGTTTTTCTTCATAGAACCCAGCTTCTCGTATGATTTGCTCAGCATACAGGTTGAATAAGTATGGTGAAAGAATACAACCTTGTCGCACACCTTTCTTAATTTTAAAACATTCATTTAAAACTTCTTAGTCCAGGTACAGATTCCTCATGAGTACAATTAAGTGTTCCAGAATACTCATATTTCACAATGTTGTCCATAGCTTGTCATGATCCACACAATCGAAAGCCTTTACATAGTCAATAAAGCACAGGTAAACATCTTTCTGATATTCTTTTCTTTCAGCCAAGATGCATCGGACATCAGTAATGATATCTTTCATTCCACGGCCTCTTCTGAATCCAGCTTGAACCTCTAGAAGTTCTCTGTCAATGTATGATTGTAGCCATTTCTGTATTACCTTTAGGAAAACTTTACTCGCTTGAGATAGCAAAGAGATTGTCCAATGATTTCTGCATTCCGTTGCGTCACCTCTCTTTGGAATGGACACAAATACGGATCTCTTCCAATCAGTCAGCCAGGTAGTTGTCTTCCAAATTTCTTGGCAGAGATTAGTGAGTGCCTCCTGTGCTGCCTCACTTTCTTGAAAGATTTCAATTTTGATTCCATCAATTCCTGGTGCCTTGTTCTTGTCAGTCAATAGCAGGATGGATAAACTATAATAAACTCACGTAAAAAGTAATTCTATGTAGAATTTTCAAAATGAAAAAACATTAGGAATCTCATAAAAAAATAAAATATAACACTGATTTTAACAAGGTCTACTAAGTACAAAAACAGGAAAAATTAATCTATCATCTTCTTCTTCTTGTTGTAAGTTCTGTCTAGTCAGTTCTAACTCATAGTTACCCAGAGGGGCAGCTGGTGAGTTTCAACGTGGTTAGTAGCATAGTGCTTATTCTACATTACCACACCAGGGCTGCCCTATCCTTTTGTTGTTGTTGTTAAGTGCCATCAAGTCAGTTCCAATGCATAGCAATCCTGTATAGGGTTTCCAAGGAGCGGCTAGTGAGTTTGAACTGCCAATCTTGCAGTTAAAACTGACCTTTCAGTCCAGTGCCTATCCTCTTAGAGGTTCTAAAAATTATCAAGTTAGGTGCTAAAAATATTTTAAAAGAGAAAAAACATTCAAAATCCACAGTAATCTGATAAGATTAGTTGTGTCAGTGGTAATCTGGGAGACGAGAAAAGGTTTAGAAATTACATTGGGAGAAAGTAGGGGGGAATTGTTGAAGGCTGACAATGTGAACTCTTCCCTTGATCTGTGTGGTAGTTCATGGATGTTCTCTTTGGGTAATTTACTGACCTGAACTTTTTGGTTTGTGCACTTTCCTACATAAATGCTGCATTTCACATGTTTAAAAAAAAAAAATGTTAAAAAGGAAAATAGCAGTCTCTACAAATAAAAATACATACACACATACACAACCAGTCTCAAACATAAGGTATTCCCATTCCATCCCATCTTTTTTTGTTTTTGTTGTGTTCTTGGGTATTGTTTGCTTTTTTTTTTTAAGTTTTTATTTTGAATTATGTGTTCATTTCCATGGGAGAACATTATTCATTATCCTCACATTCATCCTATTGTATTTCATTTCATTGTAACAATTACAATCCCCTGCATGCGTCATCAAACAACCAAAGGGTACACCCCACATGCCTGCCCCGTGGCTCCCTCCCTGAGTCCAGAGTCCCCAGCTGCTCCTTCTGTCCACATTATCATCTCTGCTTCCATGCCTGGTGTCACTGCCTCCCTACACAAGGTCCCACACTTTGCTTTTTCCCCTCCTTTGATGGTTCCAGGGATCTCTGCTCCTGGACTGCAAAATCAGCCACTCCTCTCCTTTTGTTACCAAACATTTACATACCTTTCCAACACTCACTGTCAGACCTGAAAGCAATCATTCCCTATTGAACCACAGTAGTCCTTTCTCCTTCACCTTTTATCAACCCCATCCAGACAGTTGGAAACAATTCAGTGGAGATTCTACCTTTCCCCATACCCTCTGGAACTAGGTTCCCTATCGAAAGCTTGTAAGCCAGTCACTTCTTGCCTTTGTAGGCCCCCATTTTGAGTAGCCGATGTCTAGGTTCCCCATCCTTGTTGGTCCTCAATCAACCATGCCTCAATCTTTGTATTCCTGAGCCCTGTTGTTCCATGGTTGTGCTTACATCATTATTTACCTCTGTCCTATTTAGCCCATGGAAACCTGCCTAGCTATTCTCCCATCTGCCTCGTTTTTCCTTTGTCCTTCTTCTTCTAGAGTGTGTCCCATCCCCCCAGCACCCAAGCTATCCTGTGTCTATTCCCTACGCTGTGCTCCACCTTCCCCCACTTCCTCCCCTCACCCCACCCCTACACTCCGGTAACCAACAAAAAAAAATTTTTCCCCCTTTTAATGTCACACCCACCTTGAAGTCTCTTTCTTCTCATCATGACTTACCTCTGGTAGCACTCTACTACTTAACGGTGAAACACTGATATTTCTCTCTCCTTCTGCATGGATCTGGATATTCACTCTTTGATAAAGAATCTGAAACAAGAACGGGATATGTTATAACTTGGTCAAAGAGGAGTTGTGCTTTTAAATTTTCCTTTCTTCACAATGAAGCTTTGAAGTTAAGAACGTACTCCTTTAAAGAAACAAAATGCTGTTTAGTGAACAGTTGTTAGCAAAAGGCTTACTTCAGGACTTCATAAATGGCTTCACAACTATGTAACAGCTTTAGAAGTGGGAATAAACTGAAAAGCCTAATATACAAAGTGATGAATGACTATGAGGTGAAAATGTGAGTCCCACAATCTCTTCACTTATCTACCAGTGTTTCTCTACAAGGGCACTGTGTGCATTTTAGCAGGACAGTTCTTCTTTATGCAGCTCTATCCTGAGCATTTTAGGAAATTTAGCATCCACCCAATTATATTTCACATGATCATTGTTTATATGTTTTATTTTGTCAATTTTTAAGCTCCTCATTACACTCCATAATGTATTTCCTGATAATACGTTCTATTTTCCTTAAACCTGTCTTTTACCTTTTCTTCATTACTGAAAGAAAGCCAACAATACTGTTTTATGTCCTGGTCTCCTCAAATTCCTTTTCACATATGTGATAACCTATCTGTCTTCCATAAATTGAAGGTCTCATATTGTACTATATAATATATACAAGGAGGTGTCAAAAAAAAATTTTAGTGAAGAATTCCATTATCTTTTAATTCCATTTTTCACAAACTTTTTTGAAGAACCTTTGCATATATATAAACACACACACACACATCTACATGCCCACAGACCTCAGATACACATACCCATCAATATACAATTCAGGAGACTATTTTATTGAGAACACTTACTTCTGTCTGCAGAGAGCTGCTAGCTGCCAGAAGACATTCAATGCTGGTAGGAGGGCAATGTGTCAATGCAAAAGCCATGAGCTCCTGCCGAGTAGCCATATCCTGATAACCTTCTGATTGTCCCAACTGGCTACAAACATCCCAACTTTTAGAAAAGCCTGTTAAATTGGCAAGAAAATAAAATTGTTGATTTCCAGAAGAAAACTCAAAAATCTGAGAAATGCAATGAATTTCTGTTCAGGTATGATACTGCCAAAGCAAAATCCTAGTCACTAAGATGATGCACATTATCATATCAGCTTTTATAAAGCCATAAAAATCTAAAATAGACAAGCAAGATAAGGTTGGTCTATTATTCAGAGTTAAATGCTTCTCCAGACAAGCTTTTCCTATAAAGTGATAAATATCAGATTTACAATGACTACAAATAACCTAACAGAATTTTGATGTTGAATAAAAATAAAAAGCTACCTATCTGAATTCTGAAGACTTGAGCTCTAGCCCAATCATACTACTTGGCACTTGTGTGAGTTTAATAAAGTTCTAAATATCAGACTTGCCTCAGTATTATAAAACGGAAAAAAAATTATGCCATTTTCATTCAGTTTACATTAAACAATAAAAGCTCAAGGACAGAGTGCCAAAAATAGCACAGCAGACCCTGACTCCCAGAGGAGGCTTTTTTTCTTATGCAATGTTATACTTGGAATTCTTAAAAGACACTTTTATGCTTATTTTGAAAGAGTTCCAAATAGAATATGGTCATTTTTTCCCCCTAAGTACAAAAGCCATATTCCAGGATAATTCCCCTAAATATATTAAGTAAAAATTAACCCAGGCACAAAAATTAGTACAAAGCTACATAAACAATTTTAGATAAATTATCACCACCTTCTTCCTGACCATTATACGAGGTAGCTTCAGAAATTCATGGAGCAATGGAATGAAAAGATGTTAGATTTTTTTACTGGACTTTTCGAAAACCTGTCATATAATGCTGCAAAATCTGTTGGTTAATATGATATTACATAGCTCTCTTCTGAAATCCTTTTTCTAATGCTGAGATTATGAAGTGCAATCTTCAATGTTCTTTTTTTTTCATTTTCTAAATGCTTAGGACATATACATCTTTGATACCCTTTTTTTAAAGCTGAGATTATGAAGATTAAAGTTCTTATACTTTATCATTTTCTAAGTGTTTATAATGTATATGCACAGGGCTGAGCTATCACAAATGAAGCACTGGGTTTTAAGCACTCAGTAGTAAACTTTTTTCAGACAGTGGGTCAAAAGGTATGTTGGCTTTCAGATATTTAGGAACAGTCATAAAAAGTATACCAAATAATAGGGAGCTCCTAAGTCTATTCTACCTTATTTGTAAGTATGCTGTTTAATAGAGAACTTACTCCACAATAAAATATGGTTGTCCTTCAGAAACGTGAATTAAACTTCAGAATGGAAAAACTTAGGTTTGTGTTAATTACTTAATTTTTAACTTTAGTTTAAAAAGTACTATTACCTGAAAATGAAGTCAAAGAACAGAAATATTGGCTATATAGTAACAAATGAATCAAAAAATCTTTCTTTGACTAAATATAGGAAATGACGTTACACTTACTTACACATATGTTCTTTAAAATATAAGCATGTTGTTAAAAGGCAATGAAAACACACCAAATCTCAGATAAAATACAGTCCCTGAATGGAATAAAGCACTTATAATCATATGAAAGTGCATGACATACAAGCTTATCAGTGGTCATAAACTTTTTCTCAGATTTATCAACAAAATGCAACTGGCTAATAGTTAGTCCAGTATCCTGGTGTGGCGGTGTGGGCTAATGCATCAGATTGCAAAGTCGTTTGAACTGCAAGGTCAGTGGTTCAAGCTCACCAGCTGCTCCTTGGAAACCCTATAAAGGGTCAGAATTGACTCGATGGCACTTAACAACAACAAATAGTCTAACTGATTTCAGAACAATCTTTTCATTATTCATCATGAAAAGAGACATAAGCAAAGTGTTAAAAAAAAAAAAAAAAAGTTGTCCAGTTCACCTGTGGCCATCAGCTCCTGACAATGCATATTGGCTGCTTTGTAGTCATGGAAATGAAGTGCTTGCTCCACTAAAAGAATTAGAACCTGTCCTCTTCTTTCTTCTGAGTCCTCACCTGTAAACACATTCACATGATTTAATGACTGTGGAAGCACCAATTGATATAAAAAGAGTTGAAACAGTTTTCAAATTAATTCAAAACTAAAACAGAGTAGATTTATGGTTTTTTTTTTAAATCACAAGGCCAAAGGTCACAGTGACTTTGACTCTTCAAACTATTTATTAAGTACAAGGTCTCTTAAGAAATTACTGATTAGTAACAACTCCTGATAAGAATTCTGTTGATCATCTCAGAAAATACAAAATTAAAGTTGTTTGCAAACCTACAGAAGTCTGGTATTACTAAGGTTAAGGGAAACAGATGAAATCCATGTATTCAAAAGAAAGCAAGTATAAAGTACTCAAGTAAGTGAATAGCAGATTGAGTGAAAGGATAAAAGTAGTGAAGCAATATTTCTCATCTGAATAGTTCAACAACTAGGATTTAGAACCTACAATGTAAGAGTTGTCCTGAGCACCACAGATCTGAACTATACAGATGTATGCATTTGTTGTTGTTCTTCTTCAGTGTCATTGAGTTGGTTCCGACCCATAGTGACCCTGGACAGGGTTTCCTAGGAGCAGCCGGTGAGCTTGAACTGCCAACCTTGCAGTTCAGACGAACTTTGCAGTCTAGCACATTAACCTGCAGTGCCACTCCAGGACTCCATATAACAGGATGGAAAATGATACATATAATGTGTCTTAAACTAAGCCTTGAAGTCCTGGTGTGGCACTGTAGGATACACACTGGATTGCTAACAGCCAGGTTGGTGAGTCAGACCCACCAATTGTTCCTTGGAAACATCATAAAGAGACAGTATGAGTAGGAACCAACTCAACTGCACTTAACAACAAGCAACTATGCCTTAAACAACTTTACCTGAGCAACTAGAACCACTACAACATTACAATGGTACCCAACAAATTGCCTGCATTTAATTACACTCTTTTCCTCCTTAAGTGCTAATAGAATGAAAGGAAGTGTCAGTAAGCAATAAATGAAGGATGCATTTTCTTACTTTAACTACATTACAAATTAGCACCCATTTGTCTTGAGTATGTCAAATTAAAACTTTTAGTAATGGGCAATATTTTCTGTACACTAACAAAACCTATTTGCATATTAATATACAAGATAGTCATTAATTTTTGAAATAAATCTATCAGAATCTCATTTATAAAAGGGCAATTCATAGCAGTTTCATTTTTAAACACCTTGGCTAATTGTTTTCTGACATTTTGCCCTCTGGATGGAATATCTGTAATTACAAATTATAATACATGATCATTATAAGAGAGGGGAAAAAACCTTAAATGCAAATTGGATATTGTCACCAACAGTGGTAATCTTTTATCACAAGGAAATGTCTAGATTCTGAGAACATATACTAAAACTCAGCTCATGTAAACAGAAAGATCTTAAAATTATTTTTC
>NW_006408649.1:304373-311870 GCF_000296735.1 Chrysochloris asiatica | reverse complement strand
CTTACAAGCTTTCCATGTTGATATTTCTGGTTATTCCTTTCTCTCCCCCTCCAGTGTCTGTTTTATAATGTATTGCAAGGAAAACCATGATTCAAAAGACAGCCAAGCATCTTAACATTATTCACCCCTTTTCCCCATTCCATCCATGTCTCAGTCTCTGTATTCCAGAGCAGAGCTTTCTTAAAGGGACTCCCAGCAAGAGGGTATACTAGGCAAAATGTTACATAGGCCCTCCAAAACAGAGATAAGAAAAACACAAAATGAAACAGTTGCAGATCCTGGATCCATGAGCTTCAGGTGAAGAGATAAAGAAGTTGATTGAATTCTTACTAGGAGAAGCTGAACAAATAGGCAAAAAAAGAAAGAGACTGGTGAACTACATTTGCTGACCAGGTGCAGTACAGCCATCTTGAACTTCTGAGTGGCTTTGGAAGCAGATGGCGACTAGGAGGCATAGAGGCACACTGGTGAATGGTGACAAGAGAAGTGTGATTTTTTTTTTCTTGTTCCCCAGCTCCGCCTGGTGACCAGAGGTGTGGCCACCCCCAGTCTTGTCCACCAACAGCGAAGTTCCTGCTCTCCAGGTTGTCGGAGCCGCACAGTAGTGAGCCACAGTTATGAGCTGCATCATTGTGAGTTGGGTACTGGCTGCACAAACCCTGATGCCTGGATTCACGTGAGACTTGCTCTAGACCTACAGAGCCAGTCCTGACCATCTCTGGATTAGCGGAACTCCTGTGGCTGGCTGCCCAGCCGTTGCTGGCTGCCTGGAATGATGCCAATCCCAGCTGCTGTGGGGTTGGCACAAACTACTTTCATATTAGGTGCCCAGAACAGACAATACTTGGCCTACAGGAATTCCATCTGGGCTGGGAGCACCACCATCGCAACTCTTGCCAATTAAACATCTGAGCTCCTTGAATACCAGAAGCCCAAAAGTTTTCTCCTCTCTGGGTCTGGTACCTGCCCTGTTTTCTCTCACTTTCACGGTTTACTCTTTCTTCTCCTTCTTCCTGTCTTTCTCTTTTTCTGTCTTTTTGAAATCTCTTCTATCTCTGCTTTCATTTTTTCTTATTCTGTTTCTCCACACCCCCTTCCTACCCACAACCCCTGCTTCTTCTTCTTTCTCTTATTTTTTTGCTATTGATTTTTCCCTTTCTTTTTTATTCATTCCTATCCCTAACTATGTTGTGTTTTTACCTTGTGTGATTTTTGTTTTTCTTTCCCTTCTTGGTTATGGTACTCTTTTTCTAGCTACTGCCTGTTGTATTTTTTCTCTTGTATTATTTTATTTGCTTGTTTGATTTTTGTTTCTCTGGGGTGTGTGTGTGTGTTTTCTCTTCTTACCTTACCCAACAGGAGGCAGCAACTGTGTCCATAAAACCAAATCACAAACATACTTTCAGAAGCCCCATCCACTGGGCAAAAGTCAACACCAGCTTCTCTACTCCTGATCAATAACAACAACAAACATCAGTCAAACCCATCCTATACTGAGCTGCACACACGACAGAGAACACTGCACACACTTCCATTCTCTAATCATACTCATCAGGATGCAGCTGGTGAGTACTTAAGACTACACCAAAATACAATCACCAATTAAGTATAAATACAATGACGCCACAATGTTGCCAGGGCAACAAACAATTCCAATTCACAGGAAGAAATGAGACAAGAGTGACTCAAGCAAGTAACCAAGATGCAGGGCCAGAAAAGTTTCTTGAAGTAGAAAAAGCACTGGAACTACCTGAAAGAGAATTCAAAAGAATGATATTTAGGTGCCTTTAACGGATTGAGAAAAGGTCAAGGAAAGCAAGAAAGAATTCAGGAAAACACTACAGTAACAAATGAACAAAAGAGGTGAAAGATTGGTGATCATCCAAAACCTTAGATAATTAATACTAAGATTTCAGAAATGGATAATACATCAAAAGACAAAAAGAGTTTAAATGAATCAATGGATGTTTAAATTTTGAGTCTGAAGAAAAATCTTCCAATACTAGTATGCTAGAACAAAGAGAAAAAAAAATTAATTAAAAAATCTAAAGAATCCTAAAGCTTATGTGGAACACTATGAAGAATAATTAACAGGTAATCAAAATTTCAGAGTCCTGGTACAGCACTGCAGGATAATGCACTGGACGAAAAGGTCAGTTTTAAGTGCAAGAATGGCCATTCAAACTCACCAGGCACTTCTGGGAAACCCTATATAGGGTGGCTATGAGTTGGAACCAACTCAGCAGTACTTAAAAACGACAATAACAACAATAAGAATTTCAGAACTGGACGAGAAAAAGAAAAGCACTGAAAATGCAATCAAAGAACTGCTAGAGTAAAACTTTCCTAACATTACGGGATATGAGAAGATAAGTAATTTAACAAACCCCAGACAAGACAGACCTCAAAAGAAAATCACCAAGATATATCATAATGAAACTTTTCAAAATCTAAAATATGGAAAGAATCCTGACATTAGCTCTGGAAAAAAAGTTACAATAAGGGCAAACCAGTAAGACTGAGCTCTATAATTTCTCAGCAGAAAACATGCAGACAAGAAGGCAACAATAAGATATATACAAAACTCCAAAAGAAAAAGAAACTTGCAAACCAAGAATTATATAGCCAGCAAACTGCGCCTCAAATATAATGGTAACATTAGAACATTCCCAGATAAACAGAAATCAATGGAGTTTATAATAACCAGACCAACTTTACAAAAAACTACTAAAAGGAGTTACTTGGACTGAGAACCAACAACAGAAGACAACAACCTGAGAGTAACATACATGGAAACACCACCCAGAACTCAATCCAGATATATAAGTATCCAAAGTGAAACAAGCCTACAAGACTGAAAATAGGGAACCAGCAATATCAATTTATAATGAAGACAACTACAAAGCAAAAAAGAGGGAAGAGTGCAGTTACAGAACTTCTAAATGGGATGGGGAGGTTCCCATTACATTTGCAAATGAATAAATATATAGAAATGTCATCCATTTATGAACAGAAAATATAAAAAATTCTGTTTCCAGTGGCAGGGAAATTTCAAATGGATTGTGTGAATGGAATAATAAGTAATCACTGTTTCCCTTCAAGTAGGTGGAAACAAGCTAAAGTAAACAAAGAACAAAAAACAAGTTTAAATGATTTCAAAGTGTGGTTTGAGTTTCAAGGTCAGAGAAGTTTCCAATACAATGTAAAAATACGAGGAAAAAAAATGCAGTTTTCTTGTTCCTGAAGTAAAAATATAAAAAGTTATTTTATATATATTTGAAATTGTATCCTTGACCAAGGGTGTGTGCATTTTTTTCCTATTCATTCACAATTATTCTAAAGACTTTTGCATGTTTTTTACATACTCATCTTAAGGGACAGGAAAGTTCTGCATATGTGTGAAAATGAAAAAGAAAAATGTACTACACTCCTCCAATTCATCAAAAGAAAATACATACTTTTCATGTTTTCAGAGTACTTTTTGTAACATTATAAACTTACTTTTCAATGAATTCAGAGAAAAATAAAAAATGTATAGTTTGTTCTATCGTGAATAAAAATTCTACGGAGTTTTGAATTCCAAAATTACTCTTTGAATTGCAAGAACATGTCAATTTCAAATACATTCAATGAATAAGAAAAATGTATGTAGTTTACCCCATTCCATTATTAGGAAATAAAAGAGTTTGACATGTTTTCAGTTCCCTGTTTGCATGGCAAGGACGGAAGGGTAACCAATATATGTGAGAGTGAGAAAAAAATAGGCACAGTTTCCTCTGTCCGTTGGCAAGAATTGCTGAGATTTTTGCATGTTTTCAGGTTAGGAATATTTTTACTGCAATTCTTAATGCTCTGTGCATTACCAGGTTAGGAATATTCTTACTGTAATTTTTTCATGAGTGTAAGGTATATACAGTTCCCATACATGAATGGGAAATCTATGTTTTCAATTATGAAATTGTTATGTGAATGAGAAAACATGTATAACTTCTTCTATTAATAAGCTAGAATTGTGAACAGTTTTTTAAAAAAAGAATATACTTAGAGGTCAGCTCTTAGATGCCATACCATTCTTTGACATCCCCACACCCTCTTCACATCACATACCTGATTTAAGTACCCGTAGGACATGTTCTGTTACATTTTACTCTCTTAATAACAATATACTGTCCATATATCTTTGTTAGTCTACCTCTCTCCTCTGCCAGAATTTTCTCTCTTTGAGGACAAGATATATTCATTATTTAATTCTCACTACCTAGTAAAGCAAGCCATTCATGCACATAACACTGTTGTTGTTAACTGCCATTGGGTCGATTCTGACTCATAGCGACTCTGTACAGGGTTTCCAAGGAGCAGCTGGTGGGTTTGAACTGTCAACTTTGTGGTTCACAGTTTAGTGCTGATCTTACAGTGCCACACAGAAGTCGCGTGTACATATTAAGGATGCAAAAATTTTACCTCAATAAAAAATGTCATTTGCAAATATAGCACAAACAATTCAAAGTTGTAATATAAATGCAATACAATTTAGATTTTTAAGCTACAAAAGTCTTTGCATTTTTAATTGATATTGTTGTTAGGTGCCTTTGAGTGAGTTGTGACTCACAGCGACCCTGTATAGGGTTTCCAAGGAGCGGCTGGTGGATTTGAACTGCCAGCCTTATGGTTCACAGACCAGTACTGATCTGTACTGATGCTGTTGTTGTTAGTTGCCCTTGAGTCAGTTCTGACTCATAGCGGCCCTGTATAGGGCTTATAAGGAACAGCTGGTAAGTTTGAACCACAGACCTTGTGGTTCAAACCAACCTTGTCTTTAAGTGTATAATCCCAGAGCGCCACACCAGGACTCCATTTTAATTGATAGAAACATAAAAGTATTTCCTTGGAAAAGGTTTAGTTACAGTACCAAGAAAAAAGTTTTAAGTTTGGAGAAAAAAATAAAACATATCACAGAAAGGGTTGAATAGTACCTTTTATACCATGTCCCCATCAATCTTCCTTCTGGATTGCAGAGGTTTAAATTAAATCCAAAGCAAATTTTGGTACAATTTAATTTAAAATGGTTCTAAAGCAAAGAAATGGTCTAATACCAAAACATATTCAATGTTTTCATAACAAACATGTAGGGAGAAATGAAACAATGTGCAAAAATTGCCTGGTCATACTTAATATAAAATCTATTTTCAACATAACCTTTTGAAATGTCTGCATTTATTCAGAATACACTGAAACAAAAAACAGTACAGTAAGACTTAAGGTTTGCTTCTTATTTCCCTTAAATGTGTGAACAGGCTAGATTAACAGTCCTCAATTATTCAAACAAATGCTAACTAGATGTTGCTATGAAGGTATTTTGGAGATGTAATTAAAGTCCTTAATCAGTTTATTTTAAATAAGGGGAGCTCATCCTGATGACCTGGCTACATCTCAGGGAATCAGATAAGCCTTAAGAAGCGGGGAAAAGTTTGTAAGAGAAAGAAATTCCACCTGTGTACCAAAGCTTCAATCCATGCCTATGGAGTTCCATCCTGCTGCTGATCTTCACATGACATCAAGACCAACTGAGCTACATTTCAGATTTGCTTAAGTCATCTCCACCACAATCCCCCAAACCAATAACTTGCAATAAATCTCTTAATATGTATGCATCCTGTTTGTGCAACTTCTCTGGTTGAAACATGAATGATAGAACAGTTTTCTGAACTATCTGAAAAGCATAGTCTTACAGTTAACATCTAATCTCATATTAAAGAAACACAGCAAAATCTAATGAACCTCTCTGAACGCAATACAAAACAATGGGGAGAGAAATTAAGTGTCTGTTAATTACCACAATCCAAAGTCAAAAAGTTAGAAAGGCAGAATGAGGATACAGGATTTGGAGTCAGAAACTATTGTGAAAGTCACAATAAATTATCAAACTTCTCTATTTCTCAGCTTCCTCAGTTTCAAAGTAAAATCCATATATCTGCCTCTAAGCAACACAATAAGAAACAACCGAGATAAAAACTATGAAAGTATAAAATATAAACTTTTACATGAAAAATATTTGTAATATAAACTTTTACATGAAAAAAGTGAAAGTCATCTTGAACTCCAAATTTGAAATATATAATTGCTTTAATTCCATAAAGTTTCAATTTGTGTAGACTGGAAAAAAGCAATAAATAGGTCAATAAAAAATGATATTTAGAGAAACAGCAAAAACAATACAAATGGAAACAAATACTTAGAGCAACCAGGATTATAGCCAGAGTAGAAATCTATGAAGAAATTTCAGATGTTTCATCTGAAGAAAAGACTCCTACCAATAGCATCATGATAGGGCTTTAAGTATCTGAAATACAATTTAAAATATATTTATAAATTATTTGAAACTCTGTTCACAAGATGGCACTTAATTCCCTTTCCCTTGAGGGTACATCGGTCATAATGATTTGCTTCTTATGGAGGGAAATGATGGTGTGTAAATTCTGAAACTAAGTTATAAAAGGCATTACAGTTTCCTTGCTCCCTCATGCATGAATCTTTATAAGAGAGATCAGCTGCTATGTTAGGAGGACACTCAAGAAACTCTAGAAAGAGTTGCCCATGGCAAGGAATTAAAGCTCTTATCCACAGCTAACAAGGAAGTGAGTCCTCTTGCCACAAGAGTGAGACATCTTGGAAGCAGACTAATCCCAGTCAAGGTCTCAGATGGAATCCTGAACATGGGTGGGCCTGTGTGACTGCACAATGAAATTAAGTTGCCCAGATTCAAAGGTTTAATTAGAAGCAGCCATACAGAATGCCGGTTTCTTTGGGATCACTGGCTTCGACTCTTTAGCCATCATGTAATTAAGTGTAGGTACTCTGAGATCACAATATGAAAAGATCACATGCAAAATACGCACAGAGAAGCCTGGAGACTCCTAGCTATTTCAGGCCTCAATTTTTAACACTCAGATGCCAGATGTGTGTAAAAAGGCCTTTGTATCCAATGACTCCATCCCTAGCCACTATATAACTTCAGTTGCAAAGGAGCACAAACCACCTGGCTGAGCCCAGTTAATATCCATAATTGGGAGAGATAAACATAACTTATTGTTGTTTTATGCCACTAAAATTTTAAGCGGTTGGTAAAGCAGCAATACATAAGTAGAGCAAGCACTTCAGAAGATTCAGGTAAATGTCAAATACTTTGTGATCCTTTCCTTAATAACCCAGGCAAAAATCAGCCTACCACATTTGTCAAAACAAGCCATACACCATTACATATTGCAGCATAATTATTTGCTTCCTACACTAAAATGGTAATATTGACTCCACTTTAAAGTTTGGGAATTAACAATGTGGTTAAATTCTACATAGGTGCTACTCTGTGGTACTAAGGAAGACTGTTCTTCCATTAAAAATTCAGATATTTTCACTGATATTCCTGTTACTATCTCAACATGTCATGATCTCCCTGAGTAGTACAAATCATTAAGCACTCAATCACTAGCTGAAAAGCTG
>NW_006408649.1:296428-302018 GCF_000296735.1 Chrysochloris asiatica | reverse complement strand
TGTTTTTAAGTTTTCATTGTGAATCGAGTGAATGTTTACAGAAAAGAGACCATCAGTTTTACATTAGACAAGTAAAACAATTTGTTTTGTCTCAATAACTGCGATCTCCTCCATGCAACAACAGTTATACCACATCCTCCCTGTGATTCCTATTTCTATTCCACCTACCGTCCCGTCCCTTCTCAACTTTGTCCTTAGGTAAATGATGCCATTTTGAGTTTGAATGACTGACCATTCCATGGTGAGCAAGAAAGGAAGTATTAGTTTTAACTATCTGAATGACGCCTCACAACTGGTGACAGAAACTGCTCAGTGGTAACCCCTTAAAGTGGCATCCAGGGCACATGCCTTGCTGAATGTCAGAAGACCTGGGTCCTAGCGGTCTGCAGTCACTATTCGTCTGCCAGTTTGTTGTACTAGGGTGGCTTGCTGTTATTTTGGAGGCTATGCCACCAATATTTTAAATACCAGCAGGCTCACCGATGGAAGACATGTTTCAGCGATCTTCAAGATTAGACTAGAATAGACTAGGAAGAAGGAGAGGCAGAGTACTGATGAATGTTTGTTGTTGTTGTTAGATGCCATCAGGTCGGTACTGACAACAGAATGAAATAATGACCAGTCCTGTACCACACTTATAATCACTGCTATGCTTGAGCCCAATGTTTAACCACTTAAAACTTGATGAATAGCAATGGAACACTGTCAGATATACTGCCAGAAGATGAGTCCATCAGATTAGAAGTCACTTAAAATACGACTGTGGAAGAGCTGCCTCCTCAAAATAGAGTTGACCATAATGACACAAATGAAGTAAAGCTTTCAGGATCTTCACTTGCTGATGGGACACAACTCAAAATGAGGAGAAACAGCTGCAAGCATCCATAAACAATCAGATTGTGAAAGGTCCATAGTATAAAACTAAGAAGGTAAAGTTGTCAAAAATGAAATGGAATGCATAAAGAGAGATATCCTATGCATTAGTGAGTGGAATGGACTGTATAGATCACTTAGAATTAGACAATTATATGGTTTACTATGCCAGAAATGACCAATTGAAGAGTACTGACATCACATTCATCATCAAAAAGAATACTTCAAGATCTATCTTGAATTATAATGCTGTCTGTGATAGAATAGCATCCATATGTCTATAAGGAAGACCAATTAATACAATTATTATTCAAATTTATTAACCAACCACTAAAGCCAGTGATGAGGAAGTTGAAGAATTCTATCAATTTCTTCAGTTTGAAACTGATCAAACATGCAATCCATGTATCTATAATTACTGGTGAGGGTTGGAAACAAAGACTAAGGGTCACTAGTAGGAATACATGGCCTTGATGAAATAATGATAAAGAATAATATTAAGAATACCATGGACTGCCAGAAGAACAAAGCTGTCTTAGAATGCTGAGAAGCCAGGACTGTGAGACTTCACCTCTCATACTTTTGACATATGGTTGGAAGGGACCAGTGCCAGAGAAGGACATCATGCTTGGTAAAATGGAAGGTCATTGAAACAGAGGAAGACCCCCAGTGAGATGGACTGACACAATGGCAGCAGCAATGGGCTCAAAGGTACCAATCATGGTGGCACACAACTGGGCAGTGTTTTGTTCTGTTGTGCATAGGAACACTATAACTCAGAGCTGGCTCGTTGGCACCTAACAGCAACAACAGTTACCTGCAGAGGAAAGTTTCCCAAACACAGGCTTGGCGTGGGGAACCTGCTCTTAGATACGGCAGCTCCCACCTCAGCATCCTGCAGTGCTCACAGCTGTAACTCCCAGGAGCCATTGATTCCTCATTTCTACTCATGGATATATAGGGTATACTTTTACTGTTTTGATATTTTAACTCATGTATAAATGAATGCAACATTCTTTGAATACTTGTATAAGGATTTTCATACGGCACATTTCTAGAAATGAAATTGACTTCTTAAATTATTGATCAAAAAATAAATAAATAAATAACCAAGCCTAGTGCTGTCCGTCCATTCCGATTCATAGAGACTCTGTATGACAGAATAGAACTGTTCCATAGGGTTTCCAAGGCTGAAAATCTTTATGGTAGCGAACTATCACATGATTCATTGCTGGATCAGTTGGTGGGTTTCAATCACTTTGTTTACCAGTCAAGCACTTAACCACTGTGCCACCAGAGCTCTAAAGTAGTTGATGTCACTAAAACTCTAAAAAGGCTGTGCCAGCTGATACTCACACCAAAGGAGGTCTGGTGACACAATGGTTTTTACTCCCACAATGGATACTGAAACCCAGCTCACTGCTAAGTCAAGGCACAATAGGTGCTACAGAGTGGATCTGCTCCATAGTTTTCTCATCTGTAATCTTCTAAGGATTTTTAAGTACAGCACTTAACAACAAAAGTTATGGTTAGGAAGTCTGCATAACTGTGCACTACTCTAATCCTGGACATATTAAAAACACATGTAAACATGTATGTAGGAATAACCTCTACCAAGCCTATCTATGTGGAATCCTGTATGGCGCTGTGGGTTAATGCGCCAGATTGCAAAGCCATTTGAACTGCAAGATCAGCAGTTCAAGCTTATCAGCTGCTCCTCAGAAACCCTATACAGGGTCGCTATAGGTCGGAATCGACTCAACAGCACTTAACAATAACAACAACAACAACAATCCTATCTCTATATATTGTTATGGGTATATGCCATCCCATACTTGTTCCTCTTACAACTATACCTATGTATCCACTTGGAAATGCCTTGTTATTACTGTTACTGCAGGATTGTGTATGCAATGTTTGTCACCATTGCCTTACATTCTTGTGTACCTCTGAGTCTTTCTTTGCCATGGCCATATTGTGCTTTTCTGCCCCTTATTGTGTAATGCCTTTCTCTTCACCTAATACAGGTCTACCATATAGTTAGTGGTTTACTCTCCTTCCCCATCCCTTGTAACCATCAAAAACAATTTTTTTTTCTATGGGTGAATCTTTTTTGTAACTTTTTATAATACTCTCATACACTGCCTGTCCTTTTGTAATTGATTTACTTCACTTAACATAATGTTCTCTAGGTTGAAATATGTTGTGAGATGTTTCACAGATTCATCCTTATTCTTTAACACTGCATAGTACTCCATTATGTGCATATACCATAGTTAACCCATGAATGCGTTGAAGGACACTTAGGTTGTTACCATCTTTTAACTACTATGGATAATGTTGCAATGAATATGGCTATGAATGTATCTATATGTGTAACAGCTTTTAATCCTCTAAGATATATGCCTAGTAGTGGGATTCATGGATCATATGGTATCTTGGTTTCTAACTCATTAGGGAAACACCATACTGTTTTCTATAGTGACTGTACCACTTAACAGTCCCACCAACAGTGAATGAGACTTCCAGACTCCCTACACGCGCACCAGCATTTGTTATTTTCTGTTTGTTTTGTTTTATTATTACCACTGTCTGCATGGGTGAGATGATCTCATTGTTGTTTTGATTTGCATCACTTAAATGGCTAATAATTACAAGAATCTTTTCATGAATTTGTTTCAATATATCTTTTTGTGGGTACACAATTAAATCCATAAAAACTTCCTTGAGCTACTTCAATAGCTTCCACAAAACAGATTCTTATGATATCCTTCCCTGATAATAAGGATTTACAAAATGCTTCTTTGTTTAATATTATGTGTATTAACACATTCAAAACTTATGAGTTGGTAAGTGAAATACTATTTTCCAGAGAGAAAAACTGGAGCTAAATTAAATTAGCAAAAGTATGGGAAAGAGTCAGGAGTTGAACTTGTCTTCTGACTCCACATTCAACGTTCTTCCAGTCATCCAAGATGCTTCACTAGGGATGGCTGGCTCCAATTTCAGTACTGTCACCTTACTAATTCTGTTCCACAGACAAATGATAATACTGTGGTTTCAGACAGACTGAAAAAGTGCAAGGGACACATTAAAATTTACCAAAAATTAGAGATATCAAAATGTGCACATAAATCTTTTTTTTTTTTTTTAGTCAATAATATGCAGTTCAGACTAACACACTTCAAACCACTGCTTGTTGATCAAATGTCCAACAACTATTCTTATGGAAATCTATTCAGTCAAAAGTTTTTTTAAAACTCTGAGAAAAAGGACAGTGGGGCTCATCTGGGAATGGGCACTGAAAGAGAGCACTTTATCATTTACATTCATTAAAGAAACAAAAAATGTACAGTATGAAAGATTTTCCTTGAAAGCCATGTTTGCTAAGCAAGTTGGATATTTGACTTCTCTTGTAAAAATGGAAAGAATACTATCATTACCACCACTTCTGAAAGGATTGAAAAATATAGTATGAAAAAGCCAGCAAATAGTAAATACAGCTTTCTAACATATTGTTCAGGTTCAAAAACAGCAAGCAAATTAGGACACATGGTGGACTGCTAAGCCTGGCTTATTCTAATATTTAAGTTTTCCAGTATAAATAGAACATCTTCCCTGATGGCACAGTGGTTAAATGGTTGGCTGTGAACCAAAATGTTGATGGTTTGAACCCACCAATCGTTACGCAGAAGAAACGTGTGGGAATCAACTTCTGTAAAGATCTGCAACCTTGGCAATCCCATAGAACAGTTCCACTCTGTGCTATAAGGTCTCAGGAGTCGTAATCAACTCAGTGGCAGTGGGTCTGGTTTTAGTCTAAATGGCAACACTGATTTCAATTCCTAATTTCACAACCATTTTGTGGATCCCTGACAAAGCCTGTCTTCAGATGGTCCCAACAGCTCAAAACAGGTGCCAGTCTTCCCAGAAAGACGAATCTTTCCAAAAAGGAATCCCAGCACCTTTAAGCATATTCTGAGGTTTACCTAGGATGACACAAAGAATAACCTTATTCTGAAGTTCATCATCAAAAGCACATGCAAAAGACTTACCTGCTACTCTAAGCAACTCAGCAAGGCCCAGGAGTTTGGCTGACTGCTTGTAGCATGTGGGGGACTGGGAAAAACACTCTTTGATGAGGCCAATCCGATCGGAGAACAATCGTACTACAAAAGAGAAACATAAAAACTTGTAACTTTTAACCTGTGACATCATACAGAGGTACTAGGACCTTCGTAATTTAAGGTAACGAAACAAAAACGTGCATTAGTCTCCAGATCAATGAGAATTAAGTAAAAGTAAAAATGAGAGTTTTAAAATTAAAATTATGACTGCTTCTGAATATATGTACATAAATGTTTTCAATTATATCAAATTTCCAAAGCTCAGCAAATGAACTGCAATTCTAAAAAAATGTGCCATCTTTTCAAGCACCATGTCAGGCATTAGAGAAACTTTTTAAGAACGCATTATTTGGCCCCCCTGGCAAGAGCACCAATGAGCCAGGCACAGCAGAGAAGACTTTAAGAACTGTTTAACCCTTATGAAACTGCTTAAACCCCAGAGACATTCTGCTGCTTTGCTTGTCGGGCGCGGGGAATGGGGAGTTAATAGATGTTACTGATTTTGCAATCGTCCATCAACCATCATAGGTTTTATTCCCTGTTAAAGTTTTCAGAAGCTAGGCAAATCATTGCGGTGCCTGGCCCTTAAA
>NW_006408649.1:291461-295316 GCF_000296735.1 Chrysochloris asiatica | reverse complement strand
TGTGCCCTGTAAACTTTCACTCAATCTAAAATAAAAACATTTAATTTAAATAAATAAGTAAATAAACTTGTAAAAAAAAAAAAAAGAACGCATTATTTGTCACTGAAAACTTCACAGATTTTCTGTCACACCAGCCCTGCCCTCATCTTATTTCCCAAACACATCCAAGTTCCAAGTATCTATTTGCTATCCCCAAAGAATCAAAGAATCACCCTAGCTTAGAAAGTGATGGTCCTCAAACTGTTGACCACTCCAATTTGCTCATCTTTTTCAAACAATGGGCTCAATCCTCTCACTTAAGCCAGATATTAGAAAAAACAAAACACACCTAATCTAACCAATTCATATCACAAAGTAATTCATAACATTTAAAATAAAGAGAAGGAAAAAATTAAGCATATGTATACATATGCACATAGAGAAATGGTATTTATTTGGGATGGAGATTAAGTAACTTTAAAAACAGAGTATTGTCTGGGAGGCTGCCTGCCCCCTCCCTGACCACAGTAACTTTAACAATAATAGTAATAATGATAATTACAGCAGCTGATATTAAAAGAATACTATGTCTCAGGCACTGCTATACATAATTTTTGTATATTAATCCCTGCAAGACAGAACCCTACAATGTAGGTACTATTAGTACCCTCAGGGGAAGAAATGAAAGTAAAGAAAGGTTTAGCATTTCATGGTCAAAGTAAAAAATAAAAGGTGTTGGAACCAGAATTCGTCAGCTTCCTAAATGCTTCTGTTTCTGACACCTTAACTTCTTTTAATTGCCTTAACCCCATACACAGTATGTTTTCCCAAAACAACATCTAGGTAAGTAAGAGAAGACACAAGGGGTTGGGAAAAAAACGAAAGGAAGGAGTGTTATTTAAGATTATTTGGGGACGGTAACATTTTATTATAATTTAATAAAACTTCAAACTTACAATGAGGTTGTAAGAACAATATTCAACACTCCTCCACATACTTTACTAAGATTATTGTTGTTAGCTATTATTGAACTGGCCAACGACCCAGGACACTGTTAAGGAGTAGAATCATTCTATAGGGTTTTCTCAACGGTAATCTTTGTAAAAGCAGATTACCAGGTCTTTTCTTCTGCATAGGCACTGAGTGTACGTGAAATGTCAACCTCCGGGTAAACAACTGACTGCAAACCATTTGCACCACTCAGTATCCCATTACTAAGGGTAACTGACTGCTAATACTTTATCCACACATACATGCAATTGTGCAAGCATATGCTTTTCCTTCCCTTTACATATACAAACACATACATATTGTGGGTTAAACTGTGTGCCCCCCAAAATAAATGCTGAAGTCCTAACCCCTGGTTCCTGTAAACTATTATAATCAAGTTAAGATGAGGTCATACTAGACTGAGAGTTGGCAGGGGAGGGTTGTTTGTTAAATCCAATGACTTGAAATCCTAACAAGGGCAAGGAGATTTGGAGACACATAGCCACAAACAAAAGGAAGCTGGGCACATGAAATGGAGGGAGTAACTGGATTGATACAGGAAAATACTCAAGGAATAGTAAAAATTACCAGCAATCATAAGAAGCTAAGAAATTTTTTCTCTAGAGCCTTCAGAGGGAGCATGACACTGCTGATGCCTTGATTTTGGATTTCTAGCTTCCAAAATTGTGGGAATAAAGTTCTGATTTAATCCACCTTGTCGTTGCTGTTGTGTGCTGCTGAATGGATTCTGACTTATAAAACGTTTTAATAATCCACCTAGTTTCTTACAGAAGCCTTAGGAAACGAAAACAGATTATGGTACTGGTACATGGGGTGCTTCTGTAAAAAATACTTAAAATTGTAGAACTATCTTTTAATTTGGGTAATGAGTTGAGACTTTATAGACTTTTGAGACACTTGATAGAAAATGCCTAGATCACCTTGAAAAACCAACTGGTAAAAATGTGGATATAAAGGTGATACTGAGGACTCAGTTGCAAATGAGGACTACAGTTGAGAAACCTTCCATCACCTTCTGAACCAAAAGCAAAATGATTACCACTGAGTCAACTGCATCCCTACAGAATTCCCAAGGATAGCCATCTATACAGAAACAGATTACAACATCTTTCTTGTATGGAAAACAACTGGTGAGTTTGAACAGCAAATATTCTGGTTGGTAGTCTTTCTGTATGCTGAGCAAATAATCTGAGAAGCTGTATTATATTGAAGAAAAATGTGGCATCGGGATTGGAGGAAGAGTCATTAACACTCTGGGATATGCAGATGATACAACATTGATTGCTGAAAGGGAAGAGGACCAATATATAACATGAAAATAAATGGACAAAAGAGTGAAGTTGTCAAAGACTTCATTTTGCTGAGATCAACCATCAACACTCGTGGAAGTATCAGTCAAGAATTCAAACAACGTATTGTGTTGGGCAAATCTGCTGCACAAGACCTCTTTTAAAGTATTCAAAAAGGGGGGGGTGTGCGGCAGGGTGGCTATAAAGACATGAAGTGACTGTCTTACAAGTTTTCAAGAGGGAGTTTAGTTTCAAAGTGTGCAGGGGAAGGTAGAATACCCACTGAATAGTATTCATCTTGTCTAGACGAGTCTGGTGAAAAGAGATGGGGATAAGATTCCTATGATTCAATAGTAATTGCTATCATGACTAATTGCGACTGTTAACAACTGTAAAGGTAGACGTTCTGTAACAAAAAGAAAGGAGTAGTTAATCTTACAGTCCAGGAATAGAGGACCCTAGGACCATCATGGGAGAAGAATACAAGTGGAATGTGGGATCCTATCCAGAGAAGCAGCGACACCAGAGATGGAGGCAGAGATGAGGACAAGGAGAGAGGGAGCAGCTGAACACTCTAGACTCATGAAAAGAGAAAGGCTGTGTGCTGGCGGCCAGGTACTGATGGCAAGGAGGCAGTCTCGCGGAATGTGCGCTTTGGTAGATGATTATATATTCCTGAGTGTTTTTGTGTACATCCAAAAACAAGAAAAGAAAAGAAAAAGAAAAACAGAGGGAACAGAAGTAAATACAAATACTGTTGAAAGATGATGTACAGATGACATTATAATCACTACAATGAAACAATGAGTGTAAAACCGATGTTCTCCCATGTAAACTATCACTCAATTCACAATAAAAACTTAAATACAAAACAAAACAAAAAAAAACACACAAAGATGTCAATTTAAGGGATGCGTAAGTAAGAAACACTAAATAAGAACCATATGCACCAGTTCCTTTGTTGTAATTGTTCAGTTTAGTCAAGTCGATTCTGATGAAAAGCGGCCCTGCATAGGGTTTCTGAAGAGGGTTTCAACAGCCACCCTTGTGGTTAGCAGTCCAGTGCTTACCCTACTGCACCACATCAGGACTCTGCACCTGTTCCTACTGCCTCAAAAATTTGACTTACAGGCACACCTAGGAACAGATCTTGTTCATGACCCAGGCACTGCCTGTAGAGACTAATGGTTGTATCTGACATGGCTGCTCATGAATTGTTAAGATCCCAGATGTTGCTTCCCTCATCATGATGAAGAGCATGAACTTTTTAATGCTTGTTGACTTAGGCATCCCATGATACATTTACCTTACATTTTATAGTAAAGGCGAGAAGAGGATTACTATACCATCAAAGATATTGATACTGTTTTAAACTTTAAGAAATACTCACTGAGGCCGTTAGGAATGGAGACACATTATGTTTTCAACTTACTCTCCAGTGACTCAGGGAAAATAAATACATACACATACACAGGAGAAGTCCAAAATGCATTGAAAGAAGTGGCAAAGAACAAGGCACCAGGAATTGATGGAATAAGAATTGAGGTCTTTCAGGAAAGTGAGGCAGCACAGGAGG
>NW_006408649.1:274203-290126 GCF_000296735.1 Chrysochloris asiatica | reverse complement strand
GTCGGTTCCGACTCGATGGCACCTGACAACAACAACACTTACGCATCAGAAAGGGTTTGAAACCTTTTCAGTGATTTAAAAGCTGCACTGCAGCAAGTGACGGTGACTGTAGGAAGAACTGCTTGTGAGTAGGAGTTGGTTCAATCATTTCAAAGTGAGGGCAAATTTATGTAACATTAAAATAGCAAGTGACAGTTGTCTGTAAGTTGAATTTTCATAACCTGGAAACTTACTATATTTCTGAAGAAAAAAAGGAACCAATGTTTCAGAAGAGAAACTGGTCTACAAGGCTAACAGCCCTCAAAAATCATCACCTCATCTATTCTAAGACTAGAAGGATAGATGGTGTCTAGCTACCCCTACCAACCATTTTCATCAGGGGTACAATAAATGGACACTGATAGAAAAATATAAACAAGGCAAAGAATTATTATAAATTCCATATTTACTGAGCCATTTGAGACTAAGGGCTCCCTGAAGACAAGCGCCCTGGAATACTATTGAAATCATGAACCAAAACTATACAGAAGGCACCTTTCAGTGAAACAAAGGACAACATCCATGAACATAGTGACATTCAAACACCATTTATATGAGACTAAACCCCTTCCATGACTAAGACTCAAGGGGAACACACGAGCAGGCATGTGGTCTGGCTGACGACCATGTTGGTCACCGATAAGGTGAAGAGTGGGAAAAACAGCAATGAATTTGGGAGCTAAGTCCAATCACATTCGATAGACTCCTGTGAACCTGGGTGGAGACCTGGATGGCCAGCGTATGGCAAGACCCAGGGACTCCGGGGCCCAGAGGCAGTGACCTGGCCACAGAAGACTAGAGTGGAGAGCAAAGAGTCCAGCTGATATGAAGTGAGGGGAGATGCACAAGAACAACCATACTTGCAAATTGTACCCACTTGACCTGGCTTTGATAGCTGGATGATCAGAACTCGACTAGAAGAAGAAAGAAGAGGGGAAAAAAAAAGTAACCCACTACAATTTGATGAACTTTACCTAAATGTATGGATGTTGTTGTTGTTAAGTGCCGTCAAGTGGATTCCGTCCCATAGCGACCCTGTATAGGGTTTCCAAGGAGCCGCTGGTGAGCTTTAACCACCGACCTTGCAGTTAAAACAACTTTGCAGTCTGACGCATTAGCCCACAGCACCACACCAGGACTCGTTTGGATGTAGTAGCTCAAAAAAGGTAACAAATCTTTACAGTAAGGATCACTCCCACCCCATCGGTACACAGGGTTGACAGGGAGCGGCAACTTAGACATTGGCAACCCAAAATATGGGGGAGGGGGGCTACAAAGGCAAGAAATGACTGGCTTACAAGCTTTCAAGAGGGAGCCAAATTCCAGAGTGGCCGGGGAACGTAGAATCTCCATTGAATGATTTCCAACCTATTGGGATGGGGCTAATGAAAGGAGATGGGGTAAGACTCATGTGGTACAACAGTGAATAATTGCTATCAGGGCTGACTGTGAGGATCAGAAATGTAAACATAGATGTTTTGCAACAAAAGGAGGGGTGTGATTGATTTTGCAGTCCAAGAACAGAGGTCCCTGGGACCATCAAGTGAGAAGAGCGGAGTACGGGACCCTAGCCAGAGAAGCTGTGACGCCAGAAATGGAGGCAGAGACGATGATGTGGAGAGATGGAGTGGCTGGGAACACTGGCTTCAGGGAGGGAGAGGGGCTGTGTGCTGACAGCCAGGAGGCAGGCCTGTGAAGTGTACCCTTTGGTTATTTGATGATGCATGGAGGGGATTGTAATCATGGCAATGAAAAGAAATACAATAGGATGAATGTAAAATTGATGTTCTCCCATGTAAACTCACATAATTCACAATTAAAAACTTTTTTAAAAAATGTCTACAATGTGTTTGAATAATTTGTGTATAATTGTCAAAAGGGAACTTAATTTACTGCACAAACTTTCACTAAAAATACTGTTATATATGTATTATTGCTGTTAAAGGCTATTGCGTCTGTTTTGACTCCTATCAACCCTATGCATGATTTCAGAGGATAGGCTGGTGGGTTTGAACTGTTGACCTTGTGGTTAGCAGTTCAGTGCTTACCCTGCAGCACCACACCACAAGAAACCAAAAGAAATGTGCAGAAATGGAGTAATATACTTGGCCAGTGGATAGGATGACTAACATTGTGAAAAGGTCAATACTACCCAAAGCAATCTACAGATATAATGGAATGCAATCCTAATGCCAATTCCAACATCATTCTTTAAAAGATGGTCAAATTAATCATTAACTTCATATAGAAAGGAAAGAGACCTGGATAAGCAAAGCATTATTGAAAAAGAAGAACAAAGTATAAGAGGTTTCTCACTTTCTGATCTCAAAGCCTACTACATAGCTGCAGTAGTCAAAATAGCCTGGTAGCGGTTCTACCCTAAACACATAGAACATGGGGAGAGTGGTGTGGCGCTGTGAGCTAATGTGTCAGACGGCAAAAGTTGTTTGAATTGCAAGGTCATGGTTCAAGCTCACCAGTTGCTCCTTGTAAACCATATATAGTGTCGCTATGGGTGGGAATCAACTCAAAGGCATTTAACAACAACCACCACCACCTACATACGATCAACTGATCTTCGACACCGGGTCAAAATGCATTAAACGAGGAACAGTCTCTTCAACACATGTGCTGGCAAAAGTAGAACTCCACTTGCAGAAAAATAAAAGCGGACCCATGTCTCACATCTTATATTATAAAGAACTCAATGTAGTTTAAAAACCTAAATGTAAAGCCTATAACTTTAAAGATCATGAATGAAAAAACAGAGATAAATTTAGGGGCTCTGATGCATGGCATAAACTATCAAACATAACAGTAAACACACAAACAGAAGACAAAATATATGACTGGGACTTTTTAAAAAGTAGACATTTACCCCACCCCACCCCCATGAACTTTTGAAGCATACTTTTATACACAAATAGCTATAATTAATTGACATTAACATTTTTTTTTTCCTTTGGGGCTAGAAGCAGGAAGTTTCATTGCAGCAGGAAGTTTCATTGCACTTTTTACTCTCCATTGACTGTAAAATGTAATCAAATATATAACTGGTTTGGGGGAAGGCAGTTAATGACTTAAGACATTTAAGAATAAAATGGCAATGCATTTTAGTAACACTAACCTTCATAATTTTTAGAAACTCTGAGCTACAAATTTATATGAATGGTGTAACTGAATTAAAATTTTCTTGCTGTATCACAATCACCTTATATATTAACTGCTTAAAATGCTACAGGATATTTATAATCACAGTCAAATTCTTTGCACAAGATGATATTTAAAATAACGATAATTTTTAAGTCTAAAAGATTTATCTGACAAAGTAAAACTATCATTTTTAGTACAACTTCAGTAAAAAAGAAAACATGAGACTGTCTCTTGAGATATATCCCTTAAGGTTTATCCAAGTCAAAAGACTACAGAGGACAAAGTCACTAAAGAACTTTCAACAGGCCATGGAGCTTTTCAAAAGATAATAATGAAATACAAAAGAAGGCAATTTTTTGAAACCTTATCTGAAAACTGTGACAGGAGAACTTCAATTATGCCTGGCCTACCGACTCTAAATATTTTCACAGTTAAAGTTCAGAATAAAGATTAGCAGTTTACATGCCTAGCTAACCTAGCTAGCACTGGGGTCTAAGACTGGAACAACAGAAAATCTACCCCAGCAACAAGGGACAGGTAAAGTTTAGGGACCTTAGGAGGTACACAATGCTCACACAGAATAAAGTGTATAATATAAGAACTGCGTAACAAGATGTTTGTTTTGGAGTACCTTCATGGGTTTTGTATTAAGATAAAAGAACTTGAGAAATGTGAAGATAATTAAAATTAAAATCAAACCAAGAGCTTTCAATTATGATACCTTTTTTAAAACAGCAGAATCTATTTAATGAAAGAATATTCTGAGATAGAAAGACAAGCCTAAAAAGAAAATAAATTTATTTCTGTTGCTACTCTTAGCTACTACTGAGTAGATCCTAGATTCATTGTAACACTAACCTCAACGGAGGCAGTTGCCTGATTTTACACTACCCTCAAGTTCAGTTGTGGATCAGACAGCTATTTCCCAAGGATTTTCATTGGCTTATTTTTGAAAGATCGCCAGATCAACCCTTCATTATCTTTTAAACCAACTTATAAATCTATTCAACTGAAAAAAATATGGAAATAAACCAAATACCAAAACTGAAATGATGTTCATCTGAAACTCAAAATCAAAACCACGTTTTATTTTTTACCCAATAATTATGTGTTAATAATACTCTTTTTTTAATGTTACAACTATGAACTTTAAAAAAATATGGTAAACTACTGACTTTTTTATTTTGTGTTTACACTTAACATTTCATTTGAAAGAACAGAGCAGGGATGGGGGACTCTATTGTTAATGGATGAAATGACCAAGTTACTCTTTCATTGAAAAAGTTATTTTACTTCATATGGTTCTTCTATCCATGGTGGTGGTGGCTGTGTACCCTCGAGTTGGTTCCGACTCATAGTGACCCTATACAGGGGTTCTGAGGCTGTAAATCTTTACGGGAGCAGAACACCTCGTCTTTCTGCTGTGGAACAGCTGGTAGTTTCGAACTGCTGACCTTGCGGTTTGCAGCCCGATTTGTAACCACTACGCTACCAGAGCTCCTTTCTTCTATACTCCTTGTAAATGTAAATGCCACCAAATGTTTTATGGTTGGTTTGTACATTAAAAGATGGGAGAAGATGATGATACAATGACATGAGTCAGCTGTGATAGTTCATAGGTTAATTGTGATCACAAAAACTTAGAACTCTAACATGGGTGTAAAATTTGTTGTTGTTGCTGTTCTTAAGTGCCGTCGAGTCAGTTTCGACCCATGGCGACCCTGAGCAGGGTTTCCAAGGCTGTAAATCTTTACGGGAGCAGAAAGCCTCATCTTTCTCCCACAGAGCAGCTGGTAGTTTCGAACTGCTGACCTTGCCGTTCTCAGCCCAATTCGTAACCACTACGCTACCAGAGCTCCTTGGTTATAAAATTAGCCTTCTCAAAAGCTGAAGGTAGGAATCTCACTAATATCAAGAAGAAAGAGCCAGGAGTGGAGATTATCCTTTAGAACCTGAGATCCCTGCTCATTCAACCTCTTTGACTCAGGGACAATGTTGTAACACTGAGGAGTGGAAAAGACTAGAAACAAGAGCCAGAGCACTAGACAAAGTGGTGGGCCTCAGAGCAAGTAAAGCTGAGTGCTATGGGGGCAAATGCTTGCTTAGAGAGTGGACTGCCTCCAGGCACTTAATTGGGATAGTTAGGTTTGCTGATCCACAAAGCTAGAACTGAGCAGCTTCAGGCTGAGGTTTATGGTGGAGTTGTGTGTGTCCTGAGGGCATTTATCAGCAGCCCTAAGAGAAACATGAATCATTGCTGGGACCAAGAGAAGCCTGGGAACAGATAAAGAAAGGCTGTTCTGACTAGAAGAACCATGCCCTGAACATCTCTAACCCTGAAATGTAACCTTTATCTTCCTTAATAAAAACCCATAAATTTGAGTATGGTATTTGAGTTCCGTGTGGCCATTACAATGAATTCTGGAACTCAACTGAGTAGACAATGTTATGGAGGGATGTTTGGTGTCTTTTTTTTTTTTTTTTTTGCTATTATAAAAACAATATGATTAGTTTTAAAAGGAAAAACAGACAGCAGTATAATCACTACAGTTTTCATGTTTAATATCCTAAATACAAAAAGAAAACTAGTAAGTGAACACAAAATAAGTTAACAGTAAAACACTAAGGAAACTTACCTTGCAAAGGCAGGATCTTTACCCCAAATTCTTCAAGATATCCAAGGGCTTGAATAAGATCTAGTTCTTCTTGAATGGCAGTGGGTCTATCTGTTATCAGTTGTAAGCAGCACCTAAGAGAAATTCAAGAATTTTATACAAAGAAGTGTCAGATGGCAGCTGATTATCTTTCTATATTCAACAACTTAAGAATCAACACATATCTATCAGAAATCTTCTACATCACGCTTTATATTATCTTAATTGGCATAGCAAACCTATGAGGCAGGCACATGTCATTATCTTGTTTTGAAGGAAGACAAAATTTAGTTTGCAGAAGGGATATGATTTGCCTATGGTTACATGGAAAATACATATGGTGCAATGATATGAACCAAGGCAATCTAATTTTGTATTTAACATTCATTTTACTATTGATTCTAAAGAAAATGTGTATACATCGAAAGATTAAAAATGGAAGAATTTAGGTAACGTCCAGTTTTACTAAGAGGTAAAAAAGAATCATTTTTATTCAGTTCAAATTTTAGGTATCAAAAATAGTAACAACAACATAGGAAATACACAAGGGATACTTTTCTGATCAATAAGAAGGAATCAGTTTGGAAAGCAGTATGAGATAGCAGATAGAAGAAAGTGATTTGCTAATCAGGAATTGAAAAGGAATGGTGCCGCATTCATTATCAGAAAGAACATTTTAAGATCTAGCTTGTCAGGGACAGGCTATCTATATACATACAAAGAAACCAGTTAATGCCACTATTATGGAAATTTATGCACGAACCACTAAAGTCAGTGATGATGAAATTGAAGACTTCTACCAAGTTGTTCAGTCTGAAATTGATCAAACATGCAATCAAGATGTATTGCTAATCACTGGCAAATGGAATGCAAAGGTTGGTAACAAAGAAGACAGATTAGTAGTTGGAAAATATGGCCTTGGTGATAAAAACGATGCTGGAGATCACATAATAGAATTTTGCAAGACCAATGACTTGCTCATTGCAAATACTTTTTTAAAAAACAGCATAAAAAATGTCTATACACATGGACCTCAGCAAATGGCTAACAGATAAATCAAAGTGACTATATTTGAGGGAACAGACAGTGGGAAAACTCCTTATCAACCAAAACAAGCAAAGGGGCAGACTGTGGAACAGACCATCAACTGCACATATCTAAGTTCAGGCTGAAACTGAAGAAAATTTGAACAAGTCCCACGGAACCAAAATTTGACCTTGAACATATCCCACCTGAATTTAGAGATCATCTGAAGAACAGATTTAATGAATTAACACTAATGAAAAAAGACTAGAAGAGTTGTGGGATGGCATCAAGAATATCATACAGGAAGAAAGCAATCAGTCACTAACAAGAAAGGAGAGAAGGAAAAGACCAAAATGGATGTCAGAAGAGACTCTGACCTTGCTCTCCAGTGTAGAGATGCTGAAGCAAATGGAAGAAATGAAGTAAAAAGGCTGAATAAAAATTTTCAAAGGGCAGCTAGAGAAGACAAAGTTGTGTTATAACTTTTAGATAAACAAAAGGGAAAAACACACTCAGCATTTCTTAAGCTGAAAGAACTGAGGAAAAAAATTAAGGTTTCACTTGCCTTAATGACGGATTTTAAGGACAAAATATTGAATGATGCGGAAAGTAGCAAAAGATGAAAGGAATGAAGAAAGTCACTGTACCAAAAAGAAATGGATGCTGTTCATATGATCAAGAAGCACCATATGATCAAGAGCCAATGGTGCTGAAGAAAGAAGTCCAAGTACACTTAAGGCACTGGCAGAGAACAAGGCTCAAGGAATTGATAGAAAACAAATTGAAATATTTCAATAACCTGATGCAGCACTGGAGGCACTGACTCATCTGGGCCAAGAAATTTGGAATATAGCAACCTGGCCAACTGACTGGAAGAGATTCATATTTGTATTCCTTCAAAAGAGAAGAGGCCCAATGGTTTGTGGGAAACATTGGACAACAACACTGATAATTGCATGCAAGTAAAATTTTGCTAAAGATAATTCAAAAATGGCTGTAAAATTATACTGACAGGGAACTGCCAGAAGTTCAAGCCAAATTCAGACATGGATGTGGACTGCTGACATCAGATAGATCTTGACTTAAAGCAGAGAATATCAGAAAGATGTTTACCTGTGCTTTATTGACTATGCAGAGGCTTTTGACCTGCTATGGACAACACTTCATATAATTAGTATTCCATAACATTTCATTGTGTTCTTAAGGAACCTATACATATAACAAGAGGCAAGATTTCAAACAGAACAAGGGGAAACTGAGTGGTTTAAAATCAGGAAAGATGTGTGCCAGGATTGTATTCTTTCACCATACTTATTCGATCTATAAACAGAGCAAATAATCCAAGAAGCTGGATTATATGAAGAACATGGCATCCAGATTGGAGGAAGACTCACTGACAACCTGCAATACACAGCAAATACAACCTTGCTTGCTGAAAGCAAAGAGCACTTTCAATATTTACTGATGAAGATCAAAGACCACGGCTTTCTGTATGGGTTGCACCTCAGTGTAAAGAAAACAATAAATAACATCAAGATAAATGGATAAAAGACTGAAGTTATCAAAGACTTCATTTTGTTTGAATCCATTATCAACACTTAAAGAAGTAGCAGTCAAGAAACCAAATGATGTACTGCTTTGTGCAAATCTGCTGGTGAGATATTTTGAAAGTGTTCAAAAGCACAGATGTCAATTTGAGGACTAAGCTTTGCCTGACTCAAGCCAGAGTATTTTCAAAAGCTTGGTATGCGTGTGAAAACTGCACATTTTATAAAGAAGACCTTAGAAGAATTGATGCATTTGAGTTATGGTGTTAGGTCCCTGGAGAAGTACATCATGCTAGTTAAAGCAGAAAGCAGTGAAAAAGAAGAAGACGCCCCAATGAGACATAATGGCATAACAGCTGCAGCAGTGGGCTCAAGCTTAACAGCCATTGTGAACATGGTACAGGACTGGGCATGTTCATTCTATTGTGCATGAGGTCACTGAGTCAGAACTGACTCCATGGCAACTAACAACAACAATCCAAGAATTAGTATAAAAAGTTTTTTTTTAGTCAGAGAAAAGTATACTTTTGATTAAAGTTTGGATTAATGAATAAAATTATTTTTTAAAGTACATTTATAGTAACATACAGGAGTAAACGAGAATGAAAAAAATATGCCATGGAGAAATAAAAAATATTAGCTAAACTCATAACAATACCAAAATGAGCAGATCTAGCCACAAATATGGGTCAATATCACTGAATGATAATCATCAATCTTGTCTATTCTTGTAAAATTATAGGATTAATTAGTTCATTACTCACAGATTTTTTTTATTATGCAGAAAAGTTGTACAACCTCTTTGTATTACCTGTCAAAATGCTCAATTCACTTATTTTAAAACTAGTAATTTCAATGCTAGAAATGTATACTACCAATAGGCTCATACATGGTCTAAGTGCAGGTTCCACATATGCACAAAAAATGTTCTGGAATTCTCATTCTCCGCAAAGTTACTCATTATTTGTTATGATCCACATAGTCAAATGTCACAAAAGTAAACACATTTCTGGTATTCCCAGTATTTAGCCATGACATCAGCAATGCTACCCCTTGTTCCAAGTTTTCTTTTGAATCCAGTTTGAATTTCTGTCAATTCCCTGTTAACGTACAGGTGCAACCATTTTTTAATGATCTTCAGCGACATTAACTTGTGCATAATATTAATGATATTGTTCAATAATTTCCACATTCTGTTGGAATGCCATTTTTTGGAACTGGTGGATATAAATATGGAACTCTTCTAACATCTGACACAAATGCTGAAATCATAAAACATTTGGCCAAGTAGCTGTCATCAAATTTCTTGGTATAGACAAGTGTACATTTCCAGTATCACTTTCATTTGTTAAAACATCTCAATTGGTATTTCCATCAATTTCTGGAGCTTTATTATTGCTCACCAGTGCAGCTTGGACTTCATGCTTCAATGCCAGTGCTATATTATACATATATGATATCTTTTTAAAATTTAGGTGCATCTTTGCAAAAGAAAAAGAAATGAAATCCAGGAGACATACAGGATATACCTTTTGAAAAATGATCTCTCAATACCACCTGTCAAAAAGATTTAGGTCAAACACAAATCTCAGTTTCAAAAGTTATTCTATTTTTGTTTTCATCATGAGAAAGAGAAATATAATACTTTGGCAGAACAGAAAGGAAAAAAAAATACTGTGTTAAACAATTTTGTCAACTTCAATAAGATGGTTTCAGAAAACATGATTCTCTCTGAGGTAAGGTATCACTGGAAAAAAATAAAGTTTTGGAAGGACTGAAAAAACTACAAGTAATTTTGGGAAAAAACATAAAGTTAGATACTTATACTATAAACTATATCAAAATGTTATTAATGGGGCCCAAATAAAAGTGTAAAAAACAAAATCATTAAAATACTAAAAATATGCCACAAAAGTAAACACAATGAAAATTAATAATAGTTTAACAGTCTTAGAAATTCAAAGGTTTTTTTTAAAGGATAAGACAAAACACAGAAACCACTAAGAAAATAGTTTGTGGGGTTTTGTTTTTTTTTAAATCTGTGCAGCCATCTTAATAAATTATATGAGGAAAGTCTCCAAGATATAAAAATCAAAATTTCCAAAACCAAAGAAAACGAATTCAGAGATCCCAAGGAGAACCAATTAATACTAAGCTCTGATTACTTAACAGAAATCACGTAGGCAAGAAGGCAATGGAATTACTTAACAGAAATCACGTAGGCAAGAAGGCAATGGAATGACTTATAAAACTGTGAAGGACAAAAATTGGCAACCAATAATTCTATACCCAGAATATTTATCCCTAAAACAAAATGATGAAATCAGGTCATTTCCAGATAAACAAAAATTAAAGGAATTGGTCATATCCAAACTAATGTTACAAAAAATATTAAAGGGAGTTCTCTGGACAGAGAACCTATATCTGAAGACAACATATTAAGATTAACATACAGAATACCAGCATCCACAACTCAGTCCAGATTTGTTGTTCTTGTGGTTTAGTGCCATTGAGTTGGTTCTGACTCAAAGCAACCCTGTATACGGTTTCTGAGGAGCTGCAGTGTGTTTCAAACTGACCTTGAAATCATGTACTTATCCTATAGCACCTATATTATATGTATTATATAGTCTATGGGATCCTGGTGTAGCACTGAGGGTTAATGTGCCGGACTACAAAGTTGGCTTGAACTGCAAGTTTGCAGGTTCAAGCTCAGCAGTAGCTCCTCGGAAACTCTATACAAGCACACTATGAATTGGAACCGATTTGACAGTACATAAAAACAGCAGCAACAACAATATATACTATAGAGTCAATGTACTATTGCAGAATATATATATATTATATGGTATTTTCAATAGCCTCATATGCATGTGAAAGTTGGACAGTGACCAAGGAAGGCCATAGAAGAATGGATGCACTTGAGTTAAGGTGTTGGAGGCGGATATTGAAAGCACCAAAGATCGCCAAAAGAATAAACAAATCTGTGTTGGAAGAAGAATAACCAGAATGCTCCTTAAAACCCAAGATGGTCAGACTTCATCTCATACTTCAGACATATTATCAGGATGGTCCAGTCACTGGAGAAGGACATCATCATGCTTGGGGAAAATGGAGAGTCGGAGAAGAAAAAGATCACCAAGATGGATTGACATAGTGGCAGCAGCAATGGGCTCAAGCGTTAACACTTGTGAAGTTGGCGCAGGACCGGGCAGTATTTTATTCTGTTGTGCACAGGGTTGCTATGAATCAGTACCAACATGATGGCACCTAACAACAACAACAACAACAACAACACATGATTTAGGTACACAAATATAGGTGTATCCATAGGATAAACACTTGACCTTACGGCTGGCCTGAATTTCAAGACTGGCAGTTCAAACTCACCAACTGCTCCCCGAAACTCTATACAAGATTGTTTGAGTCAGAACTAATTCAAAAGCACTTAACAACAATTTAAGGAAAACAAGGAAATGATTATAGTAACAGGACAGTGGATACCTCTAAAAGCAGATAGGGGTTACAATAGAAGAGATATACACAATGGGTAAGAGTGAGCTTCAAGGTACTGTTATTAATCTACTCTTTAATCAGGTCATCTTGGTTCCACTTCCTAAAATTCTTCAAACTGCAAATCCTCCTGGTTTTATATGATGTTTTAAGAGTGCCTGGTTTGACACCTTGAGGACAGAGGAAGCAGATCCCTGAACCCCTGACATTGTTACCATATACTTAGTCTTACAGATTTTCCAAGATAGGTTTTACAGACCCAGATGGAGAATCAAAATATATCAACCACCAGTCACCTGTCAGTTTGTCATAATGTGGTGGCTTGTGTGTTGCTCTGATTTTGGAAGCTATGCCACAGATATTTTAAATACCAGCAGAATCATCTATGGTGGACAGGTTTCAGCTGAGCATCCAGACAAAGCCAGACTAGGAAGGAAGAGAGAAGGCCTACTTCCTAATATTTAGTCACTGAAAGCCTTATTGATAATAATGGAACTCTGTCAGCTAGCACCAGAATAATGAACATGATGAAGAGTACAAAAATACTGTCAGATATAGTGTCAGAAAATGAGCCCATCAGGTTGGAAGAAACACAGACTAGGACTGGGAAAGAGCTGCTTCCTCAAAGAAGTTAACCATGATGACCCAAACAGAGTAAAGTTTTCAGAACCTTCATTGGCTGATACGGCACAACTTAAACTGAGGATAATAAACTGTAAACATCCATTAATAATCAGAACATGGATTGTACATAGTATGAATCTAAGCAAAAGGGAAGTTATCAAAAATGAAATGGAACACATAAACATCGATATCCTGGGCATTAGTGAGCTGCGTGGACTGGTATTGACCATTTCGAATCTAATAATCACATGGTTTACTATGCCAAGGATGACAAACTGAAGTGGAATGGTGTCACATTCATCACAAAAAAGAACACTTCAATATTTAGCTTGAAATATAATGCTGTCTCTTATGGGATAATAGCCTGCAAGGAAAACCAGTTAAATAAGCACTAATATTCAAATTTATGCACCAATCACTAAAGCCAGTGATGATAAAATTGAAGAATTCTACCAACATCTTTAAGGAGCTCTGGTAGCATAGTGGTTACGAATCGGGCTGCGAACCTTAAGGTCAGCAGTTCGAAACTACCAGCCGCTCAGCGGGAGAAAGATGAGGCTTTCTACTCCTGTAAAGATTTACACCCTCGGAAACCCTGTACAGGGTCGCTATGGGTCGGAACCGACTCGACGGCACGTAACAACAACAACCAACATCTTTGGAGTCCTGATGTGGCACTGTAGGATAAGCTCTGGACCAAAACGTCAATTTGAACCACAAGGTTGGTGGTTCAAACTCACCAGTAGCTCTTTGAAAACGCTTTAAAGAGTTGCTATGAGTTGGAACTGACTCCAGGGTACTTAATAACAACAACAACTGACATCTTTAGTCTGAAATTAATCAAACAAGCAATTACAATGACAAGGTATTGATAATTACTGGCTATTGGAATACAAACATTGGGAAAAAAGAGTAAGGATCAGTAGTTGGAGAATATGACCTTGGGGACAGAAAAGATGCTTGAGATCACATGACAGAATTTTGCAAGTCCCATCCATTTCACTGAACATACCTTTTTTAAACAACATGAAAGATAACTGTACACATGGACCTCACCAGATGGAAGACACAGAAATCAAATTGACTACATCAGAGCTCTGGGAGCATAGTGGTTACAAATCGGGCTATGAACCATAAGGTCAGCAGTTCAAAACTACCAGCTGTTCTGCGGGAGAAAGATGAGGCTTCCTATTCCCATAAAGATTTACAGCCTTGGAAACCCTGTAAACGGTTGCTATGAGTCGGATTGATTCCACGGCATATAACTACATCTGTGCAAAAAGGCAGTGAGAAAACTCCCTATCAAAACAAGGCCAGGGCAGACTGTAGAACACATCATTAATGGCTCATATACAAATTTAGTGTGAAGCTGAAAAAAATTCAAACAAGTCACAAGAGCCACAACATGACCGAAACATGAACATATCCCACCTGAATTTAGAAATCATCTAAAGAGCAGATTTGATGCATTAGATACCAATGACCAAAGACTAGAAGAGTTGTGGGATGACATCAAGAACATCATGCAGGAAGAAAACAAAAGGTCATTAAGAACACAAGAAAGAAGGAAAAGAGACACTTTTCCTTGTCAGAAGAGATGCTGAAACTTGCTCTCTAGCACAGAGCTGCTAAAGCAAATGGATGAAATGAAGAGGTAAAAGAGCAAAATAGAAAACTCAAAAGGGTAGCTTGAGAAGGCAAAGTCAAATATTAAAACAAAATGTGCAAAGACCTGGAGTTAGAAAACCAAAGATGGACAATAAATAAGGAAGACTGTAGAAGAATTGACGCATCTGAGTTGTGGTGTTGGAGGAAAATATTAAATTACCAAGGAACGTCAAAGAACAACTAGTTCTGTGTTGGAAGAAATACAATCAGAATGCTCTTTATAAGCAAGGATAGCCAGACTTCATCTCTCATATGTCAGACATATATCAGGAGGGACCAGTTCCTGGAGAATGACATTGTGCTTGGTAACGTGGAGGGTCAACAAAAAAGAGGAAGACCCCAATGAGACAGACTGCTACAGTGGCAGCAGCAATGATTGTTAGGATGGCAAAGGACCTGGAGGTGTTTCGTTCTGTTGAGCACTTGGGTCGTACCGACTGCAAGGCACCTAACAACAACAACAACAACAACAACAAAATATAAAGAACCTACAAAATGAAAATAGGGAAGCAGAGGTATCAATTTATAAAGAAGACAACCACAAAGCAAAAAGAGGGAATGGCATATTTATAGAATTTTCAAACAGAGAAAAAATCAAGCAGATTTCACAACAAACAAACCATTTAAACTGAGGAAGTAATTAATAAAGAGTAACTTCAATCAAAATTTAAAAACCTTCTTATCAAAACAAAAAATACAGGAAAATTATAAAGATTTAGTAATCATAAAAACAGCAGTAAAGAAAATGACCAAAAAACAACTCTCAAACAAAATGAACTCCACACAGAAAATTATGTGGAACAAAGAAACCAACAGCACCACACATACACACACAAAAAAAATACAGTAAAATGACAGCAATTAATTTCTACCTGCTCCTCAGAAACCCTATATAGGGTAACTAAGGGTCAGAACTGACTCAACAGCACTTAACAATAACATTGATAACTACACTGAAAATAAATGGATTAAATGCACCAGTCACAGAATGGCTAAGAAAACGGGATCCTTCATTATGTCATCTACAAGAGACACACTTTACAAAGACAAAAACAGACTAAGAACCAAATAATAGAAAAATATATATCAAGGAATCAGAGATAAAAAACAGCAACAGGCATAAGGTAGAAACATTAGTTTCTGATCAAATAGACCTTTAAGGCAAAATCCAACATGATAGATTAAAAGGGGCATTATATAATTAGCCAAGGATCAACTGATCAAGAGGTGGTAGTGGTGTGCTGTGGAATTGGTACCAACTCATAGCGACCCTTTACAGGGTTTCCAAGGCTGTATATCTTTATAGGAGCAGAAAGCCTCATCTTTCTCCCGCGGAATTGCTGGTAGTTTCAAACTGCTGACCATGAGATTAGCAGCCCCATTCGTAATCACTATGCTACAAAACTCCTTGAACAAGAGGGTATAACCATAATAAATATCTCTGCTCCCAAAGAAAAGGCCCCAAACACAAAAATAAAATTCTAACAGAATTGAAGAAAGAAATAAACAACTCTATAATAATAGATTTTTTTTTTTTTTAAGGTTTTTGTTGTGGATTGAGTGAAAGTTTTCCGGGCACATCATCGGTTTCACATTCAAACATTCATATACCTTGTTTCATTACATTGATTATAATCCCCTCCACATACCATCAGTTAACAGAGTTTTTCTATATCCTCTTTTTTTTGGAAAAACTTTG
>NW_006408649.1:268723-274103 GCF_000296735.1 Chrysochloris asiatica | reverse complement strand
GAATTACTAACCAGCATAACTGAATAATCAGATAAGGGACATTTTGCTATGTCTGCTGGGTGGCTAAAGTCTGATCCTCAGAGCCTATGGTTTGGTCGGTCAGCAACGCTTGGGCCCACAGGGACTTGAACTCCTGACCGGGTCTGCATGGTCTGCATCAGATTCCCCCTTATTTATTATTTGTTTAAGGGTATAATAATAGATTTTTTTTGTTTAATTGCCGCCATGTCAGTTTTGACTCATAGCAACCCTATATATGGTTTCTGAGGAGAAGCTACTGAGTTTGAACTGTTGACCTTGTGGTCTGAAGTCCAGTGCTGATCCTACAGTGCCACACCAGGAGTCCGTAACTATTGTAGAAAACGCTAAAACACCTTTTTTTGATGACGTACAGAACTAGAAAGAAACTCAACAAAGATACAGAAGAACTAAAAAATAACATAATAATTAACTTGATCTCATAGATTATATGGAGCACTCCATTCAGTAACATTCTTTCCCAGTGCATTCAGAATATTCTTTAGAACACACCAAATTGCCAGGCCACAAAGCAAGTCTCAATTAAGTCTTTGAAAACTGAATCAATACAAAGCATCATTTCAGATCACAGCACTTCAAAATTAAAAATCTACACTATGAAGACCAAAGGGTGGGTGTGGAGGGGGACAAAATACATGAAAAATGAATAAAACTCTGCTTAAAAACCACTGTGTATAGACAAAAATTTAATGAACTAAAACTCCATGTGTCAAATGAGAACAAAAACACAACATACCAAAATCTTTGGAACACAACAAAAGCAGTGGTCAGGGGCAATTTTAAGCAATAAATACATAAAGAGAAAAGAACCAAAATCAGAACCTGAATTCAACATCTGCAACAATTACCAAAAGAGTTGCAAAAGAAGCCTACAGCCACCAGAAGAAAAGAAGCAATAAAGATTAGAGTAGAAATCAATGAAATAGAAAAACAACAGAAAGAATCAACAAAACAGTTAAGATTAAATCAACAAATCACTAGCAAATCTAACACAAGATGAAGTTAACATGAATAAGAAAATCTGTGACAAGGCAACAGAACCAAGAAAATAAAAAGGATAATAACAGAATACAATGATGAACCGTATTACAACAAATTCAAAAATCCACAAGAAAAGGAAAAATGTCTGAAATACACAACCTACCTAAACCAACATAGACTGAAGGAGAAAAACACACCTATAAAAAGAGAAGAAATTGATCAGGTTACTAAGAAATTCACACACACACAAAAGTGTCCACCTCAGACCATGGAAGTCTACCAAACATGCAAAGAAGTGACATGAATTCTACTCAAACCATTCCAAAACATAGAAAAACGTTGGAAAACTCTAGAATTCATTTTATGAAGTTACCATAACTCTGATAACAAAATCAAGCAAAGACAGATATCACTGAAAATAAAAGGTTTTCACAGTAAAAGAAGCATTCTTTTGACCGTTACCAAGGGTTGGGTTACTGGTAAGAAAGTGTTGTTGTTGTTGTTGTTGTTATTAAATGTCACCAAGTCAGGTCAGACTCATAGAGACCCTGTATAGGGTTTCTGAGGGGAGTGTTAACTTTAATGAAGAGTCAAGTAATTTGTAAGAGAGCAGTTAGCATAAAAATGATGAACACTGTAAAGACATGAGGAAGAGTGCAAGAGTTAAAGGGAATAGAGTTAAATACCTGTAAATATACATAATCCTAAAATAAAAGTGATCTATGGAGAGACATGAGTACACAGGTTGGAAAACAGCTAACACTAAGAACATTAGCACATTGGCAACTGAAAAGAGACAACAAACTAACATATTTTTCACCTTCTCAAATTTCAAATAAGTAGGGTTATATTTTCAAAAATATAAAGACTCATTAATAAAGAGGTGGCCCATATTTAATCTCTTGGATGTTATTTACTGAACTCTTATTTTAGAAAAATTTACTTTATAAAATTGAACTTGAAATCAAAGAAATTCCTCCAAAAAAATGTAACTTTATATACTTAACATGCGAATTCCGATCATGGCATATCTTCTGTCTTGTGTTAAACGAGAAGACTACAGCACAATACAAGAAGGCAGGAAGAAACAAAATTCATAGTATAGAAATTTCAACCTAGAAGGAACTTTTGAGATTTTATCATCTAATCAGGTTCCTCGTCTCTGAACAGAGCAAATGCCAGGCAACATAGACACCACACTGAAATTTCCAGAACTTCAATTTGCAAACTGTCTTTTAACAGAAGTAACTTTACAGATAGCCAACAGGAAAGACTTCTAAAAAAGCATAAAGTAAAACCAAGACAAAATTGATGATTATCAATTTTCTTTTAACATTTAAGTAATAATAAATGTTCTTTCAAGTTATGATTCAATAGCACATTGGTAGCTGTGAGAGATAATACATGTGTACTTTGTAAATTATAGAACAAAGGCAGAATTAAGCTAGTGTATTCTGACTTCTCCTCTTTTTGATAAAAAAGATAATTATTCTACCTGGCCAGATCCATGCAGCTATCAGTGAGGTTGGTAGAAGAATTGAAGTACTCTCTGCTAGCAGCCAAAACCAAGTCAATACTTTTTTCGTAACTGACCCTGTACTGGGTTTTCCCTTTATGGGTTATACTTGCTGGTGGATTTATCGAGGAAGCAGTGCACTGCATCATCTGCCCAGCCAAGTGGATGTTTGCAAGGTGACTAGAGCACAGAAGGCTTTCAGCAAATATCTGCGGAAAGAAGAAAATAGAATTAGTGCTTAAAGAGAGGTGATTTGGTTTTCAATAAAACAAAGCCTCTCAAATGAAATAAAATATGTAAAAATAAATTTTAAAAAATCATTATTCTCAAATTATATTCCTATAGATTTGCCTATTTTCTAAAAATTACTTGTAATCCCAAAATCAATGTGTACAGTGCTTTCAAAGCCAATTGAAAACGTGCTTAATGTGGCAAAAATTCCTGAACATTCCAACTCAGGTTTAAACAAGGCACCAGACTGCCTTCTTGTTTCAGCTTTGTGCTATAAACAAGTATCCTTTTCAGGGTCTCTTTACTTCCACACTTTTCACATTTTTGTCCTTTCTGAATGTGATTTTTTTTTATTAAAATGGTCCACAAGTATAGTGCTAAAGTACTGTGTACTGTCCCGTAAATTAAAGGTGGCTGTGGTACATCTTACAAAAAATATATATATGTGCTAAATAAACTTCATTCAGTCATGAATTATAGTGCTGTCTCCATGAGTTCAGTGTTAATGAATCAACAATATACAGTATATTAAATACGATTTCTTTAAACAGAAATACGTATAAAATAAGATTATTTATTGATCTGTATATAAAAAAGCTGTGGCCACAGGCTAGCAGGAACCTAGTCCTTTCTTTTCCCTGGAGGAATGTTCCATAATCTGTAATTCACTGTTCCTGGAGACTTAATAGAATATAGCTGCCATAAACAACAAGGATCTATTCCTCTAGAAGTGTTGACTGCACAACACTGGGAGAGTACTAAATGCCACATACTTCAGAATGGTAAATTCAAAGTTATGTGAATTTTACCTAAATTTAAAGATATATATAAACAACCATACTTCTAGAAGGAGACAAATCATCTCACTCAAAGCCAACAAAAATAAACATAATATTTTAATGTTTTACAATGGATATTTGAATCAACTTCATATTCATTAATAAACATGCTCCATTAGATGTATTGTCATTGTTGAACATCTATAGAACCATGTCATTGCAAGACATTGTTGTTGTTGTTAAGTGCACTGCAAGATAGCTAATAGATATTTAAAATAAAAATTTTGAATACGATTCATATAAGTCTTACCTGTTTAAAGCATATGAATTTAATTTAATGAATTAATTGACAAGTTACAAAAGTTATAATTATACATAACCATTAAAACCACAATATACCATGTACCATTGGGCTTTTCTCCAGCATGCAAATTAAAAACTCAATACATAAAATGAATCATTGAGTAAAGACTCAGGCAAAGGATCACTGAATTCTACTATACAACTAATAGTGTCAATTAACAACAACAAAAATTCTAAAATTGAAATTTATATTACCCAGGAAAGTAAACAGTGGTTCTTTAAAACTTACAGTAGTATTGATATACAATTATCAAGAGAACTCCCCCCAAGAATGCCCTTTCCATAAATCCAATGTCTGATGGCAATGAAGAGAGCACAGAAATAAGAAAAATCTATGATAAAAATATTTCATGGAGAAGCATGTTTTGTTATAATTAAGATCATCCAATTATTATAAGATCTCCTTCTTTTTAATTATTTTGTGTCTAGAATTCCTGGGAAATGTATTCTTAAACAGGTCTTACTTGAACTATCTGATGAGGGCCAGCTACAAAATAGATATTGTGAGAGAGCAAATTACCAATGAGTAATCCTAATGACAGATGGAAATGGCTTGCTTCAATTCTAACACAAACATATGACAGTTTTCTACTACTATGGTTTATTCAAGTAAGTCATAAATGGGCAATGTCTAATTAGAAAATCCAATTCACTCAGCTTAAAAGGTTTTGCTAAAATGAACAACATAGATTTTTCTTCTACAATCAGCACAGAAATCTTTAGCTCACATTTTCAAAACTGTGCTATTGAGCTTTCAAATTATTTTACAAGGACAACAAAACCTAATGGTCAAAAGCCATTATGACAACACAGCATAATTCAAAATGGACTTAAAGCAATATTTAAAATATTAAGGTAGTTAAAATTTATTTATCATCCTCTAGAACTCTTTCAAAATGTTATAATAGGTTTCAAATGATTGCTCCAAAAAGACAGTGATGTCCAGAAGTCATTAGTGTATCAAAACCTATTTTAAAAAACTGTAAAGAATTTTTAATATGCTAGGTTGTTAGAATAGCATACTTAACACAGGAGCAAGTTTAAGTACATACTATTCTTAATGTCAATTTTTAGTAAGATCATAAACAAAAATATAATGCCATTCCAACTGAAAAACATAACTTCATACATGTTAAAAAAAAAAAAAAACAGTTTTGTTTTGGAGCTCATGTGTCTACAGATTATTTTCTCTTGAAAATGGAATTTCAAATGTCACTTTAGCTGTAAGAGAGTAACTGTCAAAACTTTACACTCATTCAAGTATTTTAAAAACTAAATTCAAATATAAAATTATTCATTTCTTGTGATGGTTAAGGTTTTGTGACAACTTGAATAGGCTAGGATTCTTAGTGGTTTGGCAGTTATGACAGTACTAATCCATGATGAGAGCTGCTGTGAGCAGACAAAAATTTAAAGGAAATGTCCTAGGAACTGTGGTCTGCTTCCAATATAATCACTTGGGCAAAACTTG
>NW_006408649.1:259462-265218 GCF_000296735.1 Chrysochloris asiatica | reverse complement strand
ATCAAATCCATCAGCTGCTCCTTGGAAATTCCATACATGATCACTATGAGTTGGAACTGACTAGATGGCTCTTAACAACAACATATATACCAGCTACCTCTCAGAAACCCTAAACAAAGTCTTTGAGTCAGAATGACTCCATAGTGCTTAACAACAACAAATACATATACACATATAATGTCTACCTAGGAGCTCATGACCAAATGTAAGAAACACAGATAGAAGACAAATATCTACACATTAAAAGAAAGGCTATGGTATTGGTAAGTTATATGATAATAAAAAAAGTAGACATCCAAGAAGACATAGTCACTGAACTGAGTCCTCAAAATTATTCAGGAAGTTTTCAAGAAAAGAAAGAAATATATACACAAAAAGTCATAGAGATATGAAACAGTTTGGTGTATGGATGGATGGATGGCAGGTTCAAGAAGCTGGAGCACAGGATTCACAGTAGAAATTGACAAAGATTAAAGTAGACAAGGAGATTGGAATCTGCTGTGACATTCTACGGATTTTTCTGATTGGTGGAACAAGAAACAAATTTATAGAGGAGGTAACATATAGAGGCTAGTTTTAAAGACTCTAAATTGGAATAATCTAGAAATAAAAGATTGAGGTAGGGAGACAAGTTAAAGTACTACTGCAATCTGGAAAAGATGATGAGAACCTGGAATAGGACAGTATTAAGAAGACAAGACAAATATGAAAGGTATTTCTCAGTTATACTTAGAAAATTTTAGTGACCACCAAAACTACTGAAATGAGAAAGAAGTATGATTCTAGCTGAGGATTACCCTAACAAATAGAAAAGATTACAATGAACCTAGCCAGGGACGACAGACTAGGAAAGAAAGTGTTCAATGAACTATAAAACATTAATTAATCATCAGCTATTATTCAATAGTAATATACTCAAAGAGTTCTGGTGTGGCGCTGTGGACGAATGCGTCAGACAGCAAAGTCATCTGAACTGCAAGGTCGATGGTTCAAGCTCACCAGCTGCTCCTTGGAAACCCTATACAGGGTCGCTATAGGTCAGAATCGACTCGACGGCACTTAATAACAACAATATACTGCAACTTATGATCATCATCCTTTTGTCCAATAAGCAAACGAAAACTAAGATTTTAAAATTAAAATAAATTGAATATATAGTTACCTCATAGCAAGCATCAGAGTCTAGACATGTGTAAACATTCTGCTGCATGGCTAACATATCTTGTAGCAAGGTTCTCCAATGAGACTCATTCACAGGGGGCTGCCTGGGGAGGTGGGAAGAAGAAAAATAATTCATTAACTCTCTCTTTTCAAGTTCTGGTGTGGCACTGTAGGATGAACACTAGACCAAAAGGTCAATTTGAAATGCAAGATCAGCAGTTCAAACCCACCAGTCATTCCTTACAAACCCTATACAGGTTCGTTATGAGTCAGAACTGACTCAATGGCACTTAACAACAATAAAATTAGTACCAGTGTTCTTTATGCATATAATGATATGTCTCATTGTATTTCTGAGGGAAAAAAAATGTGATTAAAAAGAGAAGGTATATGTTAGTTACCCAGTGTTGCTATGACAGAAATATCGAAAGAATGTGGCTTTAACAAACACATTTTTTTTTCATGGTTAAAGAGGCTAAAATTTGAATTCAGGGTGTTCGGCTCTAGGGGAAGGCATCCTCTCCCTGTTGACTTTGGAGCAATGTTCTTGTCAATTCTGAGCTTCTACTCCTAGACAACCTTCTTGACCCATCTCTGCTTTTGTCACTCTCTTCTTCTATTTCTTTTACACCTCTAAAGAGATGAGCAAAAGACACACCTCCCGCTAATCCTGCCTCATATACGTTACAAGGAAAGCCCTTTTCCAAATGGAATTATAGCCACAGGTATATAAGTTTTTCCAACACATTTTTTGAGGACACAAACTCACGGTTCAAAACTTACCAGCCACTTCTCAGAAACCCTATACAGGATTGCTATGAGTCAGAACCAACTCAATAGCACTTAACAACAACAACACATGATCAAGAGTGAGTGGACTGTGATCTACAAGGTCAGCAGTACAAACCCTTCAGCTGCTCCTTGGAAACCCAATACGAAGTTGCTATGAGTCAAAACTGACTCAACAGCACTTAACAACAACATTTCATTCCATAACAGACTGAAAAGTTGGGTAGTTATGCAGCAATAAAAAAAAGGTGCCAAACCTTTCTCTGGCATGGGCTGCTTACACACAATGTTAGAAGAGTATTAAATGGTAATGGCAAAGGTAAATTTCTAAGGTATGGTGCTGTAGGACAAGCACTGGACTGCAAGGTTGGTTTGAACGAGGTCGGCAATTCAAACTCACCAGCTACTCCTTGTAAACAGTATACAGCATTGCTATGAGTCAGAAGTGATTAAACTGTACTTATCAACAACAACAAAAGTAAAATACTGCATAGCAAGATAAAACAGATAAGATATAGCAGAAAATATTCTTGACCACAGGAGAATTTATTTCAGATTCAATCATTATGACTCTACAATGCCCACAAGGGGTCTTATTAAAATCAACTAAGCAGTCAGACTCATAAGGCCATAATAGGCCATGTTGCTGTTGTTCTGACACATAGCAACCCTGTATAGGGTTTCCAAGGAGTGGCAGTTGAGTTTGAACTGCTGACCCTGCGAGGTTCAAACCAAATTTGCAGTCAGTGCATTGGTCTACAGCACCAAGCCAAGAATGCAATAGAAGAATTGTTGTTGTTGTTGTTGTGAAGTGTTGTCGAGTAGATTCTGACCCATAGCGACCCTGTACAGGGTTTCCGAGGCTATAAATCTTTACAGGAGCAGAAAGCCTCATCTTTCTCCTGCAGAACAGCTGGTAGTTTCGAACTGCTGACCTTAAGGTTCACAGCCCAATTCGTAACCACTACAATACCAGAGCAGGTACTTGCAAGTTGGCATTAATTTACAAATCAAGAACTAGAACTACAGTGTCCCAGCAGGGAAGTATCGGTTGTTTCTTTCAGCTGGTGTTCTTATAGCCATCTACAAGCACAGAGTCCATACAGCATTCTAGGAGTTGTCTTCTCAGGTGCAGGAAAACACACAGGGCAACAGAGAGAGTGTGTGCCAGAAATGCCATTTCATGCTTAAGAAGATGCCTCATTTCTTACAGGTGGGTATATATGCAGATACATAAACATATACTATATATATATGCTCTGGTCACGTAATGGTTACGAATTGGGCTGCTAACCTCAAGATCGGGAGTTCGAAACTACCAGCTGTTCCGCGAGAGAAAGATGAGGTTTTCTATTCCCGTAAAGATTTGCAGCCTCGGAAACCCTGTGCAGGTTCACTATGAGTTGGAACTGACTCCACGGTACTCAACAACAACATGCATATATTTATACACATATATAGTATATATGTAAATATATATGCATGTGTTTAATAGACATTCTTTAATAATACGAAGTTTACTTCAACTTATAGAATATTTTATTCATTCTATGCATAAGGTGACTGTACAGTATGAGACCAAAAGTTGAATACACTTCATTTTCCTCTCATTGCTCACTCTAAAATGTTATTTATTAATAATGAATAACAAACTAACAGCTGACCCTTCTACCGAGAGGCTAGGCTCAGTTTTTGTTACACACATACTCATTGCTCATATAAGCTTAACTTTCTTTCTTTCAGAATCCAGTCTTCTCTCATTTATCCCCAGAATCCCAATGGAAGAAAGATGAGGCTGTCTACTGCTGTAAAAATTTAGTCTTCGTAAAATTATAAAGGGTCTGTAAGTCAGAATCAACTTGATAGCAGTGGGCTTCTATTTTCTTATGGCATCTTATATTAATTACAGGGAAAGAACCATTGCTCCTGCTTCATAGACCAAAAAAAGTAGGGGGAGGACACATTTTTTTAATATGCATATACATAACAAATTGTCATATTATATTTGCAAGTACTCCAGGATAACCCACGAAATGCTTCAATTATTTAAGGAACCCGTTTAATAGGCTTCACAGAAATGAAAGGCTTTTCCAGTTTCAGCTTTCAAGCTACTTTCAAGTAGCAGAAAATTTTTGAAGTGAGTCCTCATCTTAAACCAGTCTGACAAAATCAGAACTAAACATTGCCTAGCTGAATTCAAGATCTCACATTACAACTGCTCTTCTAAAAGCCATGAATATTATCAACAGACAGAATCAGTGTTTTCTCATACATGGCTAATTAACATAATTCATGACATTATTTATAAAGTCACTGACAAAATACAGTCAATAAAAGTGAACCATGAGAGATGTGGCTTGATGGTAGATTAGGGAGAAGAACCATGCAGACCTGCACCAGTAATAAGAGAGAATACCAGATGAAGAAGATTCAAGGGATGGTCCTAGAATTCTGAACTACATATAAAGGTATATTTAGAAGAACTGAAGGCTTACTGCTAGTGGGATTTGTAGCCGAAGCAATAAAGGTGGTGCTTTCTGATCTGCGGTTGCCAGTGGATCCCAAAATGGCCATCTTGAGTGGGAGAGAGTGGAAGAAGGATCAGGAAGCATTCCCACCAAAGGAGTCTGGCCAATCCTTGGAGATAAAGGTGTGAACATTTTATTTCCAGGTCATTTGAGGGGGTGCCTGAGTGAGAGGACTTATCCCAACCACTGGAGGGTTCAACTATACATGCACATACATCTGCTCAGCAAAGACACTGAGTACAGAATCAAAGCAGGGGAAGGAGTCTACAGAAATAGCCTAAAATGGGAGGGTTTTCCAAAAATGGCTCTGGCTAGCCCTGGGCGGTTTCTCACTAGGATAGAAACCTGAATGGGCTTGGGGAGTGCTGTTGTTGTTGTTGCTAAGTGCTGTCATGTCAGTGCCAACCCATAGCGACCCTGTATAGGGTTTCCAAGGAGCAACTGGTGAGCTTGAACCACAGACTGGGGAGTGGTAGGGAGGCAGAAAACAATAAAGGTCAAAAACCAAATCTTCAATTACGTCATAAGGACCAACTGTAACATCCTGAAATTTTTCAGTTGGCCTTCAAGGCAAGCCGAAAAAGGGACATTAAAGTCTTACTTATATTTTGCTATGACGTTTTTTGGTTTTGTGACGATTACAGACTTCAGTGTCCTGTATTTCTGTTTGTTTTTTCTTGTTCTGTTTGCTCTGTTTTTTGTTTTAATTTCATTGTTTGCTTGTTTTGGTCTTCCATTAACCTTGGAGGGAGTGCTCATTTTCTCCCTACTTACCAAAGAGGAAACAGCAATTATGATCATATAGCCAAGCTACAATCGCACCCTATAAAATACAAGCTAGAGCCAATACTAGCTGCTATACACCAGAGAGAGCCAACACTTGCTAAAATTACTCTAAATTGAGTAAGAAGAGAAGTGAAAAGGGAAGCCCATCACCTGATCACACATACCAGGAGGCAATCAGAAAGATTAATAATACATCAACACACATTCATCTAATAATTGAAAATGCATCTAAATATTGAAAATGGCCCAAATATAACAGACGATCTCAGCTTATCTCCAGAAACAAGACAGAGTAGCTGAAACAAATAAGCTGGAAATAGACCCAGATTTCCCACTGGAAGGAAGGCAGGTTTTGGACTGCCTGAGAAGGAATTCAGGAGAATGATATTGAGATGCATCAAAATGCTCTACAGACAGGTTGACAAAAATAAGGAAGAAGTCAAGAAAGTGCTACAGGAACAATCAAATAAGATAGACATAGCGTTGGAAACA
>NW_006408649.1:247461-255426 GCF_000296735.1 Chrysochloris asiatica | reverse complement strand
AGCAGCTGGTGAATTTGAACCACCGGACTTGCAGTTCAAACCAATCTTGCAACCCAGTGCATTATCCCATAGTGCCGCACAAGGACTTTTCTTCCTAGTAAACACCAGTAATAATCCCGTGTCCTTTAAGAAAATCTATCAAAATTACTGGTATGGTGCTATGGGATAAAGCACTGGACCATAAGGTCAGTTTGATTCCAAACTTTGGTGGTTCAAATTCACCAGCTGCTCCCAGAAAAGTTGATATCATGACAGCGTCGCTATGACTTGGAACCTGCTCACTGGCACTTAACAACATAGAAATTACATTATTCGGAATTCCAAAAAAAAAAATAGTCACCATAACCTTCTAAACTGACTGCTCTACCTTGAATTTAAATGACCCAATAGATTTTCTCATAAGTCATTGTTTTGATTTGACAGGGTGGTTGTTTTTTTTTTGAAGGCACCCCATGGAGACTAAGATGGTATATTTGAGAGATCATCTATGCAACTATCCACCAATCGCAGAAACATGTTTAAACCCATTTGGTTTGCAATAAGTCCAAGTATGTGTGAACTGGAACATTAGTAGCAATGCGTATGACTTAACTGCATTCATAAGACATTTGTAAATTTGATCCCTGAACATGAACACAATGTATTTAGTTGCAGCTTCAGAACTGAAGTAGTTTTCTAGAGAGATGGCACTTTATGAAAAATGTAAAACCTGAAATCATGACAGACAACATGAGATCTGCCATTATTTACAATATTCATTATAATATTTTATAGGTGCTGAAGGTCAAGTATACATGAAAACACTATGTTTCATTTCAAGTTGACCACTATGAAAAAGAGAACCATATTTCTCCTATGTACTCTCAGAAAACAGATTACTATGAGTAAAAATTGACTTCAGAATCTTCAGAAGCATTGAAAGCACTCAAGGAAAAGATGGCAAACAATCTAGCAGGAACAAGGCTTTCCTGTTGATGACTAGGTTCTAATTAGAGTTAACCTGATCTTAGAAATATTGGCCAATCATTTTCAGTTACAAAAAGAAATCTCAACACAAATATTTAAAATCTCATACATTATTCTCTTAATAGTTACTGAAATGGATCTTTGAAATATAAGATTCCATACTGGGTGTTAGAAGCTATGGCATTAGTCCTTGAGAAGCCCATTACTAACAGTAGAAAATTTAAGGCACATATTTCAATAACTACAGTATAATAGTATAAGAACAGAAGTACAAAGTAAGATGGCTATAAAGCTGTATGAAATGCTTAGCTTGGGGAAGAGCTAAATTCTGCCTGGTGGAGTCAAACTAGGTTTCTTACTTGTGACAGAACTAGGTAGCTCTTACGAGATAAGAAGTGATAAACATTTGAGTCTTGCTACCAGATTTTTAATTATTATTATTATCATTAAACTGTCACTTTAAATCTTAAGACATTAAGTGAGAATATGTATAAACTGTTCTGAAAAGTTCTCTTTATAGAAACCTACTTTCAGTGAACCTAGTCTTTAAATGTTGGTATTTGTAAAAATTTACTCTTAGAACTTCTTTAAGTGTTTTATATCATATCCCAAAGTGATATGATTCAGAATCTAACTTCCTGGTACATATGTGGAAATCACTCCACAATAACAAATCCATAAAAGTCAACCTCAGACTTCTTTTCTGAGCTGTAGGCTCCATATACTGTCACACAAGAACATCAAAGTCAAGAGTTTCTCTATTTGATTCTTTGCTAACATCCTTGCCAAGAAGCCTAGTATATGGCTTGTTAATTTGATAACTGAAAATTGTCTGTTCAGATTTGTTGTCAACTTTTCCATAGGATAATCTGTTACTTTCCAATCTTTATAAGAATTTTGTTAGTGCTGACTTAATGAAGCGTATCGCCCACCATACCATAAAATGTATCAGGACAGAAATTATTGCTTGTTCTTCTTTATGAGCCTGACAACAAATCACAATACTAACACAAAGTAATATTATATATAAAATCTATAAATAATTGCAAGATTATGTAATGTATCAAAGGAGACATTAAGTGTTCTGATTCTCTTGTAACATGCTCTAAATAAAATTCTAAAGCGGGGCTTAGTCAAATTTCCAATTTCATTAGAATAAATGTTCCACTTCCAATGATACTAAAATATAAAAAGACAAAATCAACGTAAAAAATGTTGCAATGGGATTTTAACATTTGCTCATTATAATGTATGTATTTATTCACACATCCATTTCAAAATATTAAGTTCCTAATACTCATCACACAGTCTTTTAAACTAAATATGGAAAAAGATTCTGTACCTATACAGATCTCAACTTAAAGTATATGCTGAATTTTGATTGGGTACATAGGAAAACACAGAATAGACTGGGAATAATTGACTTTTCTTCATTTTTAAGTCATCCAGTCTATAAGGAGCTCTGGTAGCGTAGTGGTTACGAATCGGGCTGCGAACCTTAAGGTCAGCGGTTCGAAACTACCAGCTGCACCGCGGGAGAAAGATGAGGCTTTGTACTCCCGTAAAGATTTACACCCTCGGAAACTCTATACAGGGTCGCTATGGGTCGGAACCAACTCGATGGCACATAACAACAACAACAACAACAGTCTATAAATATAACATATTTCTCCATTTTTAAAGTCCTACCTCAAAAACGTTTTTAATTTTCAATACACACATTTTATATATGTCATAATACATTTATTGTTGTTGTTAAGTGTTGTCTAGTTGGTTTCGACCCACAGTGACACTGTATACAGTTTCCGAGGAGTGCCTGGTGAGCTTGAACTGCTAACCTGGAAGTTCAAACCAACTCTGCAGTGCAGCACCTCACCAGGACTCTGTAATAGATTTACACCTAGGCTAGTTAATGTTTGAATTTACCAACTTTATCGTTCATTAGAGAAATATATACTAAGATCAAAGTGAAATACTACTATATGCCAATATAATGATGAAAATAGAAGGGGAAAAAAAGGTCAACAGCAACTATTGGTGAGGTTGTGGAGGAACACTAACTCTTACAACCAGTGAAAGAAGAATTATAAACTAGTAAAATAATTGTTTATATACTACTTTGTAGAAACAGTCTTGGTGTGACACTGTAGGATAAGCACTGGACTGTAAGGTTGGTTTGAACCATGAGATTGGCATTTCAAACTCACCAGGCACTCCTTGGAAACTCTATTCAGGGTTGCTATGAATTAGAACCCACTCGACGGCACTTATCAACATTTTTTAGAATGTACCAAAGTTGAACATGAAAATTCTATAGCCTGGCAATCCCAGTTCTAAGTGTGCATGTTAAGGGGAAGTGTAGAAATAAATATAAGGCAGGTATGTCTAATGCTATTCATAGCAACACAATTGATAATAGAGAGTAACAGGAAACAATTCAAATGTCCATCAACAAAAAAAGTCATAAACATTGTTTGGCATATTTGTACAGGCATTACTTTATAACAACGAGAATGAGCAAAGTTAGGTTACACCAACATGGATGAATATCACAAATGTAATGTTGAGGGAAAGAAGCTACAAACAGGAAAGTATATAATATATATTTTCATTTGCATGAAGGAGAGGAGAGCAAAACTCTTCAATACTTTGTAGTCAGAATAGTTACTTTTAAAGGGAATTAAAAGCTGGAAGGAGCCTGAGCTAGGAATTATACAGTACTTATCACAGCACAAATTATCCATGTTCCTTCAATTCTCAATTCGCCATTCACCAGGATAACTTCCTATTTTTAGCACCTAAGACATCTCTCCAAGTATTTCTACACCAAAGCAGCATGCTTAAGTATGCTGACGAGTAAGGATGCTGTTGTTGTTGTTGTCAAGTACTGTCATGTCAGTTCGGACTCATGACAACCTTTTATAGGGTTTCCAAGTAGCAGCTGGTGAATTTGAACTGCTGATTTTGCAGTCCAGTGAATTATTCAACATTGCCACACCAGAACTCCATAAGGACATTGTTGTTGTTGTCGTTTTTAAGTGCTGTCAAGTCAATTCTGGCCCATAGTGACTATGTATAGGGTTTCCATGGAACAGCTAGTGAGCTTGAACTGCCTACCTTGCAATTCAAACTGACTTTGAAGTCCACTGCATTAACCCACAATGCCACCCGGACGCCATACAAGTATCAATTAATTTTGTTTATTACTCACTTCCGACCAGTGTGCCTGGTCAATCTAACCATCAGCTTGCGAGCCTCTTCTGAGCTAGACTGAGTGCTCTTAACAAATGAAATCGGCTTCTCAAGTCCATGTTTCTCCAAAATTTCTGACACGCTGCAAGTGAAAGACAAATATTTAAAATTTTGCTACAAGACAAAAAACATACAAAGGTGTTACAGAGAAAGGAAAAATAAGCACCAAGTGTGACCTAATTTTATGAATTAGATGAATTCTCAAAAAGAAGTTAATGAGTATAGATTTTATCTTACTTCCCTATTGACTTTTATTACTATATAGGCAAAGTATAGACAAAAAAAGCATAACATATCCCTATCTAAAATCTTTTAAAATTATTATTATTTCTATCTAGTATAAAAACAAGCCAGCAAAATAAGCCAAGTCTAAAGAGAGCTCTGGCAGCGTAGTGGTTATGAATCAGACTGCGAACCTTAAGGTCAGCGGTTCGAAACTACCAGCTGCTCCGCGGGAGAATGATGAGGCTTTCTACTCCTGTAAAGATTTACAGCCTCGGAAACCCTGTACAAGGGTCGCTATGGGTCGGAACCGACTCGATGGCACTTAACAACAACAACATTATTTCAATAACCCATTTTTAATTCTTAACAACACTAATGAATATGCAAAATTCTAGGAAGCCTATTTAAGAACAGAAGTTTAGTGTTACAGTACACTAGAAAGATTATCAGGCATAACTTTTCTGCAGAATTCATCTATAAAAACACAACATATATCAAAATTGTCTAATATCACATAAATCTTCTTGCTCCATAGTTATTAGTATTATACATCCAATGGAGTCCTGGTGTAGTGCTGCAGCATAGGCACTGGACGGCAAGCCACAAGGTCGGTGGCTCAAACCCACCTGCAGCTCCTAGGAAGCCTTATATACAGTAGCTTAGAGTTGAAACGGGCTCAACAGCACTTAACAACAACAATCAATCTTGCCAAGTCTCCTGTTTTGAATTAAGTACTATTAGGCTTTAAAGTGGCAAAAGCAGTGGCTCTGTAGAATAGATAATAACTGGACTGTGAACCACAAGATTGGCAGTTCAAGCCCACCAGCCACTGCTAGGGAGAAAGATGAGATTTACCTGCTCTCACAAAGACTTACAACTTTAGAAACCCTATATAGGGTCCTTATGAATCGGAAATGACTCAAAGGCACTTAACAACAACAAAGCCTTTAGAGTGGTTTGTGGAAATTCTATACTACTTAATGAAGACTTTGTGAGTCATGTTACTTGAAATTATGTTTGTTAAAATATCAACTATCAGTGGCTGTGAAGTGGAAAAGGAATAAAAAAATTCTTATTATAAAATAAGAAAATTAAGCAGAACAATAAACCACCTGAGTATCATCCAGAAGCCTAAAGAATGGTCCAGTTTTCTTATGGCGTTAATAACATCTTTGGTTAAAACCAAAAATGTAGTGAAATAAATTTTGCTTATTTTACTCTCTTTGAGATGTCTCTTCTCAGTTTCCTTAGAGAAAATGGGGTAACTATGAAATTCTTAAGGAGTAAATTGATACTGACTCCTTAAACAACCTTTAATCAAACCATACTGAATTCTTCAAGGAAATTGGAGGAAGAGAGGCAGAATCCAACTACATAATCTGTAATAAGAAATAGTCTCATTTATTCAATATTTTCTAAAAAATAACAGTGTATCACTTTTAGAACACAGAATAACAAGATTTAGGCTAAGTAATAAGAAACAGAAGTCCTTAGGAAACTAAACAGTAAATTCTTCATCATACTTATATAATTAAAGTACACAAACACATTCTGTTTCCATTACGACAATGTGATGCATTTTAATACTAAAATCCCTTATTCTGAATGAACCAAATTACTAATTAATGGATTCCAAATTATTATGTTTTAATATACATACTTACCATTACCACAGTGATGCTATAACCTACCATTTCCATAATATATTTGAAAAACAAAGTCAGTATTCTCAAAAAACACAAACATTAATGCAAGTATTTTAAAATTACATAAACTCATAGAAAAATAAATACTAGTAAACAATATTAGACTTACTAAATGGCAAATCAGGAAATGTTTTAACTCCCATAGAGACAAGTTTGATGTTTCACTATGATATCAAAGAATATTATTACAGAGCTAAGTGAAGGCTCTAGTGCAGTATGATACAATCTAGACAATTAAACATATTGTGGCCAGAAAAGGAAACTTAGAAATATAACAGTATTTTCTAACAGATTCCATAATTGCTATGGTGGTGGTAGTAAGTCAGTTCCGACTCATAATGATCCTGCATAGTGTTTCTGAGGCTATAAATCTTTACGGGAGCAAAAAGCCTCATCTTTCTCTTGTGGAATGGCTGGTAGTTTCTATCTGTTGACCTTGAGGTTAGCAGCAGGACTCATACACACTATGCTACCAGAGCATGTCTCATATGTGTGAAGCACATTAAAATGCTCGGCTTAATATTAATCTCATGAATTATGTATTATAGATAAAATAACGTTGGGCTCAAAGATTACACAGATAGTAAGTGATAACACCTAGATTTGAACCGAGCTCTAAAAGATTTCAAGGCCCATGTTATGATTTTGCCATTTTTCCATAATGAGCTAAGGAATCCTAGAGGTGCTGTGGGTGAAATATGAGTCTGCTAACTGCAAAGTCAGCAGTTCAAACCATCTAGCCACTCCACATAAGAAAACTGAGGTTGTGTGTTTGTAGGATCAGCACCAAACTGAGTACAAGGTCGGCAGTTCAAACCCACCATCTACTCCTTGGAAACCACATACAGGGTCATGATGAGTGGGAATCACCTTGACATCACTTAAGGACAATACTCCCATAAAGATTTACATGCTCAGAAACCATATTTGGGGTCACTATGAATCAGAATCAACTCAATAGCAGTCAGTCTGATTTGGGTTTTATAACAAATTAATAGTCCATTTGTTACTGAGAAAATTCATGCACAAGTGCAAGTAAAGCAGAGGGACTTTGGGAAGGAAGCTTGATTGCAAAGTGCAGTATCTCAAGGCACTTAATTGGGGAAGCGAGGTTTGCTGACCCAGGGAGCTAGAGCCAAGTGCCTTCATGCTGAGGCTTGTGGTTGAGTGGTATGTCCTATGGGCATTTCTCAGCAGCCCTAAAAGAGCTTTCTAACACTACACAGGTAGAGAAAAACCCGGCTCTGAGCATGGTTTAGGAGAGGAAGTTAGACTGAAACAACTGTACCCTGAGCATTTTCTAATCCTTCTTTGAAACCTGCTAATCTCTCTAATACATCCCATAATTGTGAGCATGGTGTCTGAGTTCTGTGTGGTCACTGAAATGAATTATTTAATCTAGCTGAGGAGTAAAGAGAGTTCTGAGAGGAATGGTGGGTGTCATTTTTTTTTTTAAGTTTGGTCAGTATAAAGTCAATCTGGAAACAATGACTACTGAGCAGACTTAAAATAACATTTGTGTGACAGACACTTATTCAACAGAAAGGTAAAAACAGGACTTCTCACCTGAGAATTTGTTCCAATTGGTCTACCATGTCATGCAGCGCAGTGGACATATTTGTCTTGTGGCTAAAAGGATTAAAAATTGTATCAAAATTAAAACTTAGTTGTACCTTTTTAAGTAAAACATATAACCTAGTTATTAAATGACAAAAAAAAAAATGTCCTCTATATAATATATAATAACAACCATTGTTGTTGTTGTTATGTGCCGTGGAGTCGGTTCCGACTCATAGCGACCCTGTACAGGGTTTCC